>NC_051156.1:179810092-179966201 GCF_013339745.2 Dermacentor silvarum
GGTGTGTGCAAATAAATAAATAAATAAATAAATAAATAAATAAATAAATAAATAAATAAATAAATAAATAAATAAATAAATAAATAAATAAATAAGCAATGTTGCTCTGGTATAACCGACTTGTAAGAGAAGTGTAAGACATTCACATCAATTACATATGCAAATAAAATGTTTACACCCTTCAATCGATCCTTCTAATAAGTAGGTTCACTGATCTCCATTTACATAAGAAGTGAATTTTCCGCATGCTCAATATCATCACACATTCACTCAAGGTTAGTGTTTGCTTACTTCAGCCGTGTTGCAATGGAAGGCAGATGTTTGGGTGAATAATTCTACGCCTACACGCGCACAAGTTCTGTTTAACTCCTGACGATCAAACATGCACTTAACTGCTATCCAACGTCAGTAACAAAACATGAAACTTGACAGTCTAGAATTATTCCATGACATCTCCGGAAAGCGCACTGCGGTTACCGCACAGGACGTCAGACACAGTAGTCGCCACATTTTTCCGGCTTGAACGACGCACCCACTTCGGAGCGGAAGATATTTGGGCCATGGAACAGCAGTCAAAGTGCACTGCGAGCGACAAGAGGGCCGTCGACATTTTAAACAGGCTCTAGACCTACATGACAGATGCCTGCGCATAGCGACGCAGATGAGGTATGTGCGCAGAATATGTATGCATATCGCGCGTGTATATAGTTTTATCTGTACATTATCACCGTCCCCCCCCCCCCACTTCCTCTCTCTCCTTTCCCTTCCACATTTCCCCTAGGCAGAGTAGCAGGCCAGAGCCAAAGCTCCTCCGGCCGGCCTCTCTGCGTTTCTCACATTAAAATGTTCTCTCTCTCTCTGCACTTTCTCTAAAAGATTCTGTTGAAGCCTGCACGGCAAACTTATGCGACCGAACAGAAATAACAACCAGGTGAAATGGATTGCCAGAAAACAAAAGCGCAGGTTAATTTTATTACGTTATCTTCGTACAATACGTTTCGAGTTTAGTACACACTTCGTCTCAAAAGCGCAAGAATACTCTAATAAAAAAAAAACAGAAGACTTGTATACGATAACCTGTGACAGCCGTGACTCCATTCCACGAGTTTCAGAAAAAAGAAAATAATAAGCAAACAGCTCGGGCATGCAGGAGTTGAGAGCAGACGACACTCCACTGTGTTCCATACGCAACGACGTCTGCTTACACTTCGTGCCTTCGTGCTGATAAGAAGAAAAAAAAACAGAGAGCACTGATCTTCATTTGCAATTTAAAGCGCGCCAAAGCAGAGTGAGTGACGTTCGCGCATGCGTCAGAGTCCCATCGGCATAAGGAAGCGCGAGCTCTCTATCTCCGGAAAACAGCGGCGGCCTTCTGAAACTTCCATAGGAAACGCTGCTCATAACTCCTTAGAGACAGGTGTAACAACCTTGGCGTTTTCTTCGTGACGACAAGCTTTTGCGGGCTCGAGAAATGGAACAGAAATTGAAAATTTTGCAAGTGAAGGTATAGAAACAGAAATGAAGGACATTGGAAGCGATGAACAAACGCTAAGCAGACATATCTCATGGTATGGCCACCGCTTTGTACCAAGAACAGCCAAATGTGCTGTACGCTGTAATAATAATAATAATAATAATAATAATAATAATAATAATAATAATAATAATAATAATAATAATAATAATAATAATAATAATAATAATAATCCAATCAACCCTTTCCTGCGCCAAGATGTTTCTAATTTCATCACACCACCTAATTATCTGCAGTCCTCGACTGCACTCTCCTCCCTTCTCACACATCCTGAAACACAATTTGATTGGCTCAAATGCCGCCATTTTCCCCTCTTAATGTCAGCTGATATATCGGCTTTGCCCGTTTGCTCTCTCTACACACCATTGGCTTCCTGTCTCTTAAAGTTACGGCTAACATTTCTCGTTCCATCGCGCGTTGCACGGTTCTTAACTTCTTCTCAAGCTTCTTTTTTAACCTTGTTAACCTCAACGAATTATTTCAATAAATGATCCAACCTACGAATGAGTAGTACGTCATGCTTCGAAAACATGCCAGAGCGCACCGTGCCAACCATTGCGCGGCCTTCATAGGCACTGTGGTCGTTTGCGCGAGTTGTCTCGAAATGCTCGTAAATGTTTTTGATAATTTCGAACAACAAACAAAATTTGAGAAAAAACTTCGGCAGCGGCAATTACCGTTTAGCCTAACACCTCAAAAAACGCGCGAGACATGACGGCGTAATACATGATATTGAGTTCAAGCGGTCTGAATTTCTGCTGTTCTGCCAGCGATGCCCAGGACATAGCAAACTCAAACACTTCACTATATCCGATCTCAGTACACCTACACTCTCTGCTATATCCAACGCATGTTTCCGTAAACTGAGCTGTCTCCGCCCAATAAAATGCACCTTCGCTGCTTCCTCAATAGCCTGCACCACACCGCCACACACGTCGTCGCCGGCCTCCACACAGATAGTGCTGAAAAAATCTCAATACAGCTTGGCTGTAAAAGATTTACGCGACGACGACGTCAATTGCGTTTCCGACAAAAATGGCTATGCTGTCAAACGCCTTAATAACGAAGCTCTCGGGACCTCCAAATTCTTCGTTATACAGGTCACTTCGTTGTAAAAGTCGCGCACCGCGCCGCTCACAATAGAGCTGGATAAGCGCGTTCGACAAAAGGAAACCTGTAATTAACATGAATGTCAAGAGAAACTTAGCTATAAGTAAGTCGCTAACTTTTTTTTTGCGCACACTTTGACAGAATGCGCGACTGCAGCTATCCTTATTACACCAAAGCACAAATTAAAGCTGCCGATCACTGAATGTCGCTATCGCCTCGCTTGCCATGAAAATTCTTGGTTCGTTTGCAGCATCTTCATCACGGTTGCCTTCGTCGACATTGGAGTCCTTTCTGCCTCATAGATGGCTTTGAAGACGTCGTCGGTCGTCAGCTACGATTAAAGCATTACGGATCGTACTATAATCAACTGCGACGTACCCGTTAGCTGTCACGCCCGCTGATGCGTTACAACAAGAAGCGCACGCGACTTGAACGATTCGTGGAGTAGTACAGCAGGACTATACTTTTGATATCGGCACGCTCGCCAAGTTCTTCAAGATCGCGTCACTAGCGACGCCTTAGCGCTAGTGCATGGCGCACATTGGTGACACCTGCGGAAGGCAGTGACGGCCTCGCTATATATACGTCGCGTTTGTTGTAGAGCAACTGTCGGGGAGCCTAAATTCCTTCGTTGTACAGGCAAATTTGTTGTTGTGCGTCTTCTTTGTAGAGGCGTTCGCAATACATACGAAAGATATGAGCTCGGCTTGGACATAGTCAATCCTTCGTTATACAGGTCATTTCTCTGCAGAGACGTTCGTTGTAGAAGCGTTCGACTGCGCTCCGTTTCATACGTTACGTGCAACGCTGTGAGAGCTATAAGTAAATGTTAGGTAATCAAAATGCATATCGTTCCGCGCGTTTCGTTTTCGTGTCTCATGGGCACACATGCTCACGTGACTATATATATATATATATATGATAGAAAGTACACAGGAAACTCTGACACTGCAGTCGTTCAGCTTACATGGTAACGGTGGGTTCACCACATGGATTTGTCTATTCTTCTTGCTTGTGTCTTCAAACAGACGTTATTTTATCAACGTTTATGATGCTATATACTTCTAAATTTCTAAACAAATATACTGTTACGAACACGACAGGTCAGTCAGTACAAGTCTGTGCACATAAGTGTTCAGTGCACATTGTTGCATTTTTGACGCAACGTATCATTGAAAATGATCGACTTCGCCATGTCGGAAGACCTTTCGAAGCCAAAAGCGCGAACTTTATAGGCAAGTTTTTTTTTTTTCGGTGCAGGGGCACTATTCTGTACATTGGCAAATCACCCCCTCTCTCTCTCCCTTCTTTCTATTGCCCTTCTCCCTTCCCCCAGCGTAGGGTAGCCAACCGGACTCTTGACTGGTTAACATCCTTGCCTTCCTTTTATATATGTATAATATATCAATCATGTTGATGAATTTGGTAATTGCGGCATTTTGAGTCAATCGGAAAGGCCCACGTACAGCAGCAGCCTCTGATTGGCTCAAAATGCCGCCATTATCAAGTTCGACAACATGGCGGAACTCGACAATGCTCAGAATAGTACCCCTGGCTGAACCGCTAACTTGCAACTTCCGCAGGTGATGATTGATGATGATGATGATTTCATTGGCATCCCCTTCGAAGCGGAGCGGTGGCGAAAGTTCACCTACCCTGCTTGAGCTAATCAGCATTTACTACATCTATTGCTGTCTCGCATTTTGCCTATCTCTATATTTTATATTCTTTCTCTTTATTGAAACCTCTATCTCCGTATTGTAAGGTTACCAATGCCTTTAACTACCCCGACTAAACTCCTTCCCTGCCTTTTTTTACCGCGATAGCAATTATACGGACGCTCGAGGCGAAATTCCACCGTCTCGCGCTGCCGCCGCCGTAGTGCTGTTTTGCTTATCCTCTATACTTTATATTATTTATCTTTATTAAAACCTCCATCTCCTTATTGTAAAGTTACCTTTGCCTGTAACGACCCCGACTAATTTCCTTCCGTGCTTTTTTTTTCACCGCGATACCAATTATACGGACGCTCGAGGCGCACTTCAGCCGTCGGTGCCGTCGGTGCCGCCGCCGTAGTGTTCTCACTGGAGTTTCTGCTAAGCACCTTGTTTTTGCAATGTTCTGAGCAGAACAAACCATAAACTTTAAGCTAACTTTATCCAATATTTAATTGGGCCGGCCGGTCTAACGCCGGCGGCTACCAGTCGGTTTCATCTCGTGCACAACATAGGTGCAACGGCTATAACGCCACTCTTCATTGCGCCAGCGTGAGACGCCTGGTAACTGCCAGGGCGCTGTTTATTGTGCGCAGCAGCCGTTTCCTTGCTTGCTGCGTCACGCCAACATATCACCTCCGCGTCGTTTAGCTATAGATAACTCTCCTAGGAGTTGAAGCGCTACGCTAAACTTTACTATCGCTTAGATTGCTTCGTTTTCTAACGAAACTGCCTAATTTTATTATTTTATTTTTTTTGCCGCCAGTAGGCTAAACTTCTCTCGCTTATCCTTACCGCATTGTTGATCTCTAACGCTTCCACCACATTTAACACCCAGCGCATCCCGGAGGTGGACGTTCGTAATGGTCCAGGCTATGTAGACGCTAGCGGCCGAGTTACCTCTAGTAATTTTCGTAGGGAAACTTCACGAAGCCAACGACCCCGCGCGTCGACGTCGGCCAAGTCATATAGGTGGCGCGGCTGCAGTCGCGTCATTCCGAAGCGACGACCGCGGCGTTCAAAAGGTGGCGCGGCGACGTCGACGAAGACGAAATAAAAAAAAAACAGAAAAAAAAGTAAAGGAGAATTGTATAAGGTACGGTGCCTCCCTTTCTCGCTCCGTCCTTTTAACGGCCACACACGCCCGACGCAAATCCAGCCGTCACGAGGAGCAAGGCGGGCCACGCCATGCATCGGAAAGTCGCTGTTTCGGATCTGTGAGAAGCGACGGTATAGTGAACCTAGCTAGCGCCGCCGCCTTGAAAACGCTGCGCCTCGGCTGAGTCTTCGTACGTACGGATGCGGACTGTATACGTGCAACCGCAAGACCAAGGGATTGTCTGCGCGCGTTCGCCTATAATGCGGTGTCTACGCGCGGCACGCCCCGTCGACTGCGGCGCGTCGGGGCCCTTTCGGCTACTTTGAGCGATTCAGAGTGCGCTTGGGCATGTACCGTCACCGCGCCCTGGCACTCCCCTCCTCATCGCCGTATTCCTCGTTCGTTCGTTTCGAGTTGTTTTAAAGTTCTTTCTTGTTTTCCCCACGCTGCATGAGAGAGAAAGAGAGACGGACAGTTCTTTCTTTTGTCTTTCATCTATACCGAAATATGCAGGAGCCAAAAAAAAAAAAAATTCGCGTCAGGGCACTAAGAGAGAGCACTTCTGTTGCTAAGCTAAGCACGTCCGCACAGCGCATATGACTCGTCCGAAGTGTCCCAGAAGCAAGCTCGGAATTCATAAGGCAACCTAGCTTAACGTAACTTGGCAGAACATAACAACCAAACGGCGCTATGAAATAGATGGACGCTATCCATATAGCACACATTCGTCTGTGTCCTATAGAAGACAGAGCCTGCCCCCTTACCTTCACTTCTTCTCTCGAGACGAAATTTACAAGTGCCATTGCTTAACGAGCGTTCCTTTTGGATCTCCTTCGGTCTTACAGAGGTCATTGAGGGTCGTGAGACGGTCCTCATATTGGGATGCGCTGCTTTACTTTATTTATTCTTCATCGTCCATGTGTGACAAGCATCTAAACCACTCTCTGCTTTATTCTTACTATCTGAAGAGACAGTTTTAATGAGGCCTGGTGTGTAGCTGCGACACGCGTTCAAAATCTGTTAGGGCATTACAGAGGCCCTCGCGAAGGTATTAAAGGTGAGACGCAAGCTGTAGATGGCATATATCTGAAGCACCAACCATGAATGAAAAAATAAAAAAAAGGACAACCATGACCAAGTAACTATCGGGAACATCTCAGCAAGCCCGCAAACTTAAAGGCTGAGGCTACGACAAAAGTAGCAATGAGTTAGCTGGACTATGCAGCTTGTACTATATGCGTCGCGTCTATATGGTGCGGCATCCCGCGTCACAGCACCACTGCCTCTCAACAGCGCACTTGCCGCGAACGTGAAAGTGAGAGAAACAACAACATCAACAACAAAACAATTTCCTTGCTCTTGTTACGAACTTAAGCAAATGTGCCAGCATCCACTTGTTAGACGCTGGTAGAACAAAGTGCACGAGTGTTATCATGACAGTATACCGATCCTCCCGGTTAATCTTGACTGTTTATTTATTTGCATATTGCAGGTACGTGAATTAAAACAACAAACATTTTGATAGTGGCGTGTGGCCAAGAAAGAACGCAAATACGAATGGAGGGTGGGGTGTCCTTATTCCTCCGCGGACTTCGGACACGACTATTGTGCTACGAGCGAAACTTCCTCATTTATAACTTGTAATTACCGACGGACTTCACAAAAGCGTGTCTTACGCTTGGCGCCGACGCTGCAAGCCGCATTTCTTTCTCTCTCTCTCTCCCACAACCTCTTTTTTTTTTTAATTCAAGAGACGCGGCATCACCCCAAGCGGATATGCAAACATCCGGAAACGCGGATAAATCAGTGAACCGAAACGAGACGCGACATTCAAAAAATACGAACACCGTGCGATACCGATGCAGAAGGACCCCGTTATTACCAAGTCCTTCTCACGAGGCATCGCCACGAATGGAGCCGCCAGACGCTTGCTTAAGGAAGTTCGGGTCATCAGAGGGATTTCTTATACGCGCCTGTACAGGGACCTCGCGGTTGTTCGTGAGTTGTGCGCTGTTGACCGCGGCTGTGCTTTGTACATTGTGTTCGAGCTGTCACGACGCACGGCGGCGCGCCAGGCCGTATAACTATACGTTTCATCAAGCAGCTATTCTTGCGGCGCTATTAATACCGAGCACTTTATACACTTCGTGACGACGCTGCGCGAAACAAACATTGCTATCGATTTTAATCGATCGTGTTCTTTTGCATCTTATAGTCAGCCTGTTCTATTCGCGTTACAACTGCAGTTCGGCTCTTTCTGTCGCATTCTTTCTTTTTTTTTCTTTTCTGAAAGGTACAATGTAAACATTCTTGCAACCAGCAGATTCTATTCTTATAACTCACTGCTCCGTATATACTGGCCGATTCTGGTGACGACGTAGGTATGGCATTGGTCGGGCTACCGACCAGATTAGATTATGGGGTTTTACGTGCCAAAACCACGATCTGATTATGAGGCACGCCGTAGTAGGGGACTCCGGAAATTTGGACCACCTGGGGTTCTTTAACGTGTACCTAAATCTAAGTACACGGGTGTTTTCGCATTTCGCCCCCATCGAAATGCGGCCGCCGTGGCTACCGACTAATGCCATATAGAAAAATGGCATCGGTCGGTGGCCCGACCAATGCCGAACAAGAATAGAAGTGGAGCAGAATCGTCACAATATTACCGCCGTTAGAAGCAACTGTGTTTTTCTTTAAGGAATGAGTAATCCTAAGCAAGTGCTAAGCATTAAAAATAATTGTCTTCCACGAACCCTTTCACCAATAACCACGCCTTAGATTATCCACAATAACCTTCATTATGTCGCTGAAACGAATGCTGTTGTTTCATGCGCGAGGTAGAAACAGTCGCAACTTCTTCCGATACACTTCAATCACGCACAGAATAGAAACACATGCCTGATCTATACGGCTACAATAAGTATTCTTAAAATCCTTGCGCGCCATGCACTTAAAAGTCGCAGCACGACGCTATTTGAAACTACCTCCCACCTTTGTATTTTACAAGCGGAGTGACGAACAATATCAGTTACTGCAGAATATCAGTTGCTGCCAAAACGTGTCCTCGATTGAGATATTCATGTGTGGCATTAGTAAATACTGCAAGGGAAGACAGATAGGGCCGTTTACGCTGTGGAATTTTAAGTGGCGCCTGGCTTAAAGGAGAACAGTGTTTGATTGATTGATTGATTGATTGATTGATTGATTGATTGATTGATTGATTGATTGATTGATATGCTATAAGAGATGTCTCAATGGGGGGCTTTGGAGTAATCTTGATTTCATGAGGGTCTTTTAACGTGCGCCTAAATCTAAGTACGCGAGTGAGAGTTTTTGCATTCCAGACTCATGGAAATATCGGGTGCCGCGGACAGTAATCGAATGTGCGACCTCATGCTCAGCCGCGAGACGCCGAAACCACCGGGCCATCACGAAGAGTGCAGAGGCCGATATCGTACAATGACTAATTAACGTACACAGCGTCGACCGACAACCATACGGAACACGTTTAGATTGGAATTTGAGTTGTAAAACATCAGAGCACTAGCACCGTCCACGCTTTTATAATGAATAATGAGGTTATAAGGAGAAATAACTTCCATTGATGATTCGTGAGCATTTTTTGTTCATATGACCTTAGGGAATAGACCCCAGTCCGAGTCCTGACCCCAGTCCGGGTCCTTAGGGAGTTTTTATTTCTTTGATCCAGGTTTGTCGTTTGCCTATTAGCGTGTGTTCCTGTATAAACTTTGAGTTGATAGACAGCGTTTCTCTTTGCCCTGCCTTCATCGTCCATTCGCATCAGCTTACAACAGGAAACGCCTTGTTCGCTCAGCGTAAAATAAACCCTGCTGCTCCGAAAATACACGCGAAAAACATAACGTGCTGCCATGAAATGCGCGTCCCATTTTGCTGTGAGGCGGAGTATATAGCCCACATCATGCAACGCCATTGCGCGTACGCACGAAATGAAACCAGTCACGTGGACAGACGGAAGGGGCCAGAGAAGAAAAAGATGGAAGAATGGGGCGTGTACGCGTGCAGTAGAGGTCAAGGCGAAAGCGAGAGAAAGCACAGAAAGAAGAAAAAGAAAGAAAAAAAAAGCGGACACGCAAAAGACGCGAGAAGAGACGTTTCGGGCTGCTCTCCCTTCCTTGACCTTCGAACCCGCGCGCCCTCGAGCGCCGGCTGCGGCGCGTTCCGGTCTCTCGGTGTGTGTACGTAAGGAGGAGGCACGGGATTCCGCGAAGGGTATACCGACCTGGCGCCGAACAGCTCTGCCCGGTGCACCGCGCTAAGTTCTCTCTATCTTATTACTCTTCGCTTCGTGCTTGTTTCTTACGCTTCTATTTGCTTCCCCAGCTGCGGTCAGCGATGCACCCCTCCCCAGCCCCGCCCTTCCAAGTAAGAAAGGAAATCAAGTCGAGGAATGTAACGACGACGAGGAACGGTATGGTCGGTTGCTCGTACCGGGAGGCAATACAGCAGCGCCGAGGACCCAGAACGTGACGGTCACGTTCCATTACCTAATGCGACCGTTCGCACATTCTGCGCAGGGTCCCAATGCTTAAAAACGAAACGTGGCAGAAACCGTCGAACATGATTGTCAAAGTCAGCGATGGCTTTCTCACGTAACTTGCTAAATATCCCCATGCCATCCGCGAATCACGAAACTTTGTAGACACATCAGCAGACACACGAAGTGGCAATCTCGCCGCCAACCGCGATGCCGAATGATATGACGATACAGTACGCATATCTTATCGTAATCACTGCACCTCATTTAAAACTCCGTAGCAAACCCCACTATCCATAGATACCTGGCTACCAGTTCATTGCCATGGCTATCCATCAAGCGGCCGCGCTCGACGCCGAGGTGTCTGACGCGAACGGGGTGCTATTGATTTAATATATTTAAGGCTACGTACCCCTTCTGTCACCTTGGCACATCTATTCTGCCGCGGATTAGACAAGAATGAGCGCTTACCATTTTCGCACACGCAGTGCCGAAGTTGTCGGCGTGGCCGTGTACCCAATGGCACCATAACCAGTGACCCAAGTTGCCTACTAGGCCAGACAGCAGCCAGTAGCCAGATGTCTATTCAGGCACGTACCCAAGTGGCCCACGTTGTCTGCACGTCAATATGGCTGCCAGCACACACCTAATGGTCCATGCTGTAGTAGTCAACTTGGATCACTGAATATGTGGCACTGTTTATTGTGCGAAGGAAGGAAGGAAGGAAGCAAGAGAAAGGCAGAAGGCAGGGAGGTTAACCAGAATAACGTCCGGTTGGCTACCCTACACCGGGGAAATCATCCAACCATCCAAGGTGGCCGAAATAGTTAAATAAAGTTAATAAAACCATATGGAGGGACGCTGGTGATGAATGTGAAGATAACATAGATAAGTAGCATTACTGCTCTGGAGTGACCATAACAATAAGTCACTCTTGAATTCAGCTGAGGACATGTAAGCCAGAAAGAAGGCAAGCGCGAAATACGCGCGAGGGAACTCCAAAATCTCTGCACTACGTTCCCGCGACGTCACAGATTTTCCATAGCGCCTCCAAGAGAGGCTCGTGAAACGTGTACTTATGAACAATAATTGCACTTCATCCGAAATAAAAAAACAAGGTTAAAACTGGTGACTTATGTGGAATTGCTTGCAGGAGACGGGCTCAAAAATTAATTAAATTAAATTACGGGGTTTTACGTGCCAAAACCACGATCTGATTATGAGGCACGCCGTAGTGGGGGACTCCGGAAATTTGGACCACCTGGGGTTCTTTAACGTGCACCTAAATGGAGACGGGCTCAATTAAGTGCGACTAAACGTTTGTGAACTCCGTGACACCACTTCGACATCGTTGGTGCCTACATAGTTTAGGCTAAAAATTCATAAAGGAAAAGATTCGTCCCCGTTTTCTTCGCACGTCAGTCGTTTGCCGCCGGAGGAGCGTGATTAGGTCATCAGATCAATAATCTATGTATACCATCTAGAACTCTGTTAGTGTGTGTTTATTATTGCCTATTTAACTGTCCTTGTGCTCCATCTCTTCCTCTGTGAGGGTGCCGGCTGATCGTCTTTCTCTTTTCTTTTGCTGTCCAGACAAAGCCCGTCCTAAAGGACAAGGTCTAAGCACACTCTTTGAGCCATTATACCAGGGCGATAAATATACAGGGTGTCCCAGCTAACGCTAGCCAAGCGCTTAAAAATAAATATAGAATATACAAGGGTACCCTACCAATAACAATGGTATTCTGTCAGCAGTGGCGTACCGCATCAGGAGGATCTTTTTTTTCATAATTGAACTATCGATAATTAGATGATAATAATTAATGTACTTTTTAATTACTGAATTAAGAGCGCCAATTTTCGTTAAAAAGTAATAACTGTGTTTTAAAACACCAGTTTCGGTTGTTTTCAGTGTTCCATGTCTCGCGTAATTACGTTCCCCGCGTTATAAAGAAAACGCGCGAAATATGAAAAATAACCGCATTATTACGCGTTCGAGCGCAGCGACACCAGCGGTCCCAGGCGTTACTCGGAAGAATCAACTCTGCTCAATGCCTGGCTCGGCGGCCACGTGAAAGTGGGGAGGCATCGGCATTGGCGTTGGTCACCGCGAACTGTTTGCTGCCTTTTCCGCGTGAAGCGCGAAACCAATGCAGTGTGCAGCGGCACTGAGGAGGAGGACAGAGGCATTGACGAGAGAACAAAGTTCGCGGACATAGGATGAGCTTGGCTGACGCATTACAGCGGCAATTATAGCCCTTCAGGAAACGCCTTCGTTCGGCGGTAGACCTATTGATGATAACGATGAGCTCGCCACACAATCCAGCAACAGTTGAATGCGCCCCCACTCCCTATCCATAGAGAGAGAGAGAGAGATACTCTCCTCGCCCTCTATTACCTCACGTGCAAATCTCTCCTCACGTTCGTAACAGTCTCCGATAATCGAATCTTTTTGTGGAGAAAGGAGGTTGAGAAAGAGCGTGGGAACAGCGCGTGCTGGTTAAGCGCAGCGCGTTGGCTATACCGACGAACAGCAGCGCACTGCAAATGCGAGCCTTCACCCCCCTCCCTTCCTCTAACCCGACCAATGCCCGTCACAACGTATACAATTCGGCCCTATACATGCGGCAACACTGAAGCAATACCGCAGCCCATACATCGCTGCGAAACCACGCGATGGGCGCGGTGGGGCCATCGATGCCTTGCAGCGACGCCTTCGCTCTGCCGCCGCCACATAGTGGAAGCCTCTTGCTGCTTCTTTACCCTCAGGCGGTGATGCTCGCCCCCCCCCCCCCCCCTCCCCTTCCCTTTCGGGCGATCGGAATAACAGGTTGCGAGCGGGCCCTAATGGCTGGGAAAACGGCCGCGCGTCTGCCATCGAGGCGGCGCCGGCGGCGGCCGGAGAGAAAAGCGAAAGCAAGCAGCACGACCATCCTCTTTTGCTGTGGGCACCGAGAAGATGGGCCAGGCTGGCCGGTGGTGTATGGCGGTGTTGGTCTTGTTGGGTGTTCTCGCTGTCACTGAGCGGACGCCAAACAAACATGAAAAGCGAAAGGCGGGAAGGAAAAAGAAAGGAGGAATGAGAAGGAATGAAGAGAGCATGCATGGAAAGAAATAAAGAAAGTAGGAAAGAAATCGTTATTCGCGCAGCGTGAGCCGCCTTACCGTTTGCGAAGTTGTAAAGGATCGTACAGGGCGTCCGGGAGTACGTGAGATGTAGTAGACGGTGCTTCGGGCGATAGAATAGGCTTTACTGATCGACGGAGCTTTGCTCATGCTTCAGCCACTGCCATGAAATTTGCTTCTGCCAGCGCCCGACTGCTCGCAAAAGTAGTACAATATTGCTGCTACTGCTGCTTGCTACTACTACTACTACTACTACTACTACTACTACTACTACTACTACTACTTAAATTCCTGTACTGTTTCTGCTACTATGCTACAACTCCTATCGCTACTATTGCCACTACTACTGCTACTACTACTTAGACTGTACTGTTTCTACTACTACTACTACTACTACTACTACTACTACTACTACTACTACTACTACTACTACTACTACTACTACTACTACTACTACTACTACTACTAATACAGCCTACACCCCGGTACAGTGTGGCCCATCATTTGTGCGATATCGATAAGCTCTTATACTGGGCGGTTTGAGGTCTGTGTGCTACAGTCGTACCTGCCATTGGTTACGGCACGTTTCATTGCTGTCCGCAGTGAGTGAAACCTGAGGAATATCGTGCAGAGCACGAAAGCATATTTGCACACACCGTGATTGACTTCCCCGAGCAGCCACGTGAATTCCTGCATAAGGGCTACCGAGAAAAAGCGCAGAGCACACCTTGCATACGCTGATCACATCAGCGGATCACGCTTTGCTGGCGCACGCTATCTTGTCCGTTACAGGGGACGCGAAATCTCTTGTTCATCAATTTTCTGTTCCGATGTTCATCCTTTCACTAAGGAAACTGTACAGCTCCCTTGGAGCTTTCTTCCGGAGTACCATCTATTTAATGGCACGCGAGTTCACTGATATGCGTTTCGCTTTCGAGTGACACCGAAAACAATAAAAGCGATCGCATAATCTAGTCTGCATTTCAAATAGGTTGGAAAAGTGTATGCTCTTTATCTGTTGTTTGTTGAGCACTCGAGCATGGAGGGAAGGATAAAGAGACAAAAAAAAAGAAAACTAGAATGAGACAACGAATGGAAACGCATCCGTCGTTCAGAAAGAACGATCAGTTTCCGCTTTCTATTCCATCCGTTATCAGTTGTTGAAGGAAGAATAAATCGAGTAAAAGTATCTGTCCCGGTCGAATCCGGAGGTTCATCTGTCTTTCTACCTGGAAACCTCCTTGTGCGCGCTGGTAAATGTTAAAAGTTCAGGAATCGCACGGGCCTGGCACACGCAGAGATTTTCACGCACTTGAAACCGCGTTACGCTCTCTCCGGTCGAATTCGTTATAGGGAAGGGAGAACCGGCGAAGAAGAAAAACGAAATAAGGAAATGTAACGAGTGATAAACAAAAGAATAAGCAAAGCACCGGTGAGAGAAGTGTCGTGCTGACTGGGCGGAGAACTTGGTTCGTTCGCGCCCCCGTCGCCCCAGCTTTTACCGCTGATTCACTCGTCTTCTCCCCAGGGGAAACCGGGAGGAAGGCGAAGAACCAAGCGCCTGTATTCTTCCGACAAGAAACAAATAAATAAAAAAAAGAACTGGAGGGAAATAAAGCACGCGAGAAGTTCTGGGAAGATAGTTGGAACAGCGCGCACTGATGTACGGGACCTGCAAAGAGAGGTGCAAACCAAATAAAGGCCGCACTTCGATTCAATCTCCATGAGAGATCGGCGCGCGCGCGCGCGCACTGCCGCTCTCAAAGTAATCAAATGAATAGATGTATAACATAAAAAAGAAGGCCGAAGGAAACAGACAGAACCGAAGAAAACAGTATAAATATACAAACACGCCAGCACAGTCAGCATAGAACACGGCCGCAGAGCACTTAGAGGGAAGGTTTAGTACAGAGCGCGCGCCGCGTCGTCCGTATAGTGTACACCGTGCTCGGTGAGCCGAAAACAGAGCAAATTTCGCATTACGCGCGCTTTATTTATTCTTTTCCTTCTCGGTTCTCGAGAAGCGATGCGGAAACTACCAACACTGCGCGCACCACGGCCGAAGAGTGCAAGAAAGTAACAAAAGTGGAGTGAGATCACATCGGTCAAAGAGAAAGAAGAAGAAGAAAAAAAGGTAATCGTTCATTCAATACCGCCCGCACTACACACTTCGGTGCCGCATCCTCTGTGAGGGAGGCGTCAGATTGGTGGGCCGGAATAAGTTCGTCCGCCCGACGCGACGAGGGCCGAGGACGACGACGAAGAAGAGGAAGAGGAAGGTTCTTCGAGTTCACGGTCGCGCGATCGCACAAACACGCACGCACCCGCATACAAGCAGGTACGCACGCACGCTAGTGTGCGGAGAGCCAATATTTGTCCCCTTCACGGGTCTACACGCCACACTGAGACGAGTTCGCCGGGAAAGGAGGCACGAAGCACGCACAAGCCGAGAGTGTCGGCGGTGTCGCCGATAGAGTACGTTCGTTTGCGTTAAAAGGTCCTTCCGTCTCACACCCTCTCCCAATGATCCTGACTCGCAGGTGGAGGGTGGCTGGGCGAGGGGGACAGGTTTAGAGACTGTTTGCGCGCGCTCCCGTTATTTGCTGGAGTTTCGCGAAGACTCTGCTGCGGTATGCTACGCGTATAGCCATCGTGGACGATGAGTCTGCGCTGTTTGCACCCCTTTTCCGGGCGGGGGGGGGGGGGGGGGGGGGGAAGCTGTCGTGCCCATCGGATCCGACGCTGTTGACTCTAGGAGTGCGTATAGAGTCGTATACGTCTGTATATAGCTACGGGAACCCGACTGTGAATTTGTATGTATACGCTTCTCTCGCTGCCATCGGTCTGTTTTTATGTAGCCGCGGCGCGATCTTCGGCCACGCTTATTAGGCGAGGCTTCGGTTCGTTGACTGGTCAGGTGGCCCGCGCGAAACCTGTAACGAGTCGTGTGTGGTTCGCGGTGTGGAGATCCTTATTTACCTACCCTCGCGTTCTTCCGTAAGCGAAAGGTGAATAGGGAAAGGAACTTTACCGATGTAAGTGGTGGGTGGGGATTGAAGAAGGAATGTAACTGCTTTTGGAGGAAGGATGCTCGATGCCATGCCGATGACTAATGCAATCGCCGCAACGAGCGATTATATTAGAGTTATAACTTTTCCGTAAACGCATTGCACTTTACGAAATACCGAGTTGGAACCGTGAGAGGCAGTAGCGACATATTGGGAAGCTTTGTCTACAACGCGTTTATACGTTCTTGTGGTGCGTGAATGTTCCTGTCGAAGGAAAATAAATAGAAAAGACTGCTTGTGAACGAATGTGTCGCTGTCAACTCTGCGCTAGTAGCTATACCGTATGTGGTTGGTCGTGGCAATAACACGGCAGCTCTGTGTTCTTTCTGGTGAACGCTCGCGTACTCTACAATATAGCACCACCATGCAACGCTGCCGCTTACGTAAACGTCTCCGGTAATTCGGTGGTATTCCGTGACGGGCAATACGTCTACGGACACCCTAAAGCTCTTTATTGATGGTAACGCCTGCTTGGACGAACGGAGAAAGACTCGAGGAAAATAACAGATTGTGATGTCGTGCCGTTGGCATATTGATGACCAGGAAGGTCTGGCCTGCGGCTGAAGGTTGGATGTATTTGGTTAGCTCTCGGAATGTCGCCTGGTTGAATGAGCAAGCGTAAGTCAAGCGGAAGGTTTGCGATGGTTCTGCGATATCGAGTGATTTACCGGCCCCGTCGGATTTTATGCGCGCCTTGACCGCAAAGCTTGCTCTCTCTGCCTTGTATCTTTACTTTTCACGGTTAGATCGAGGAGGGTACACTCGTATTTACGAGTCACTTTTGAGATAGGCAGCGTGATCACACTTCCGGGTTTTTTTTTTTTTTCTTTTCGTAAGCCCCACGTGCAATGTTTTGTGCTAACATAACACGTATTCCACTGCTAAACGCAATATACTTGCGATTGCAAAGAAACCTTGAAGCAACTGCCATTTTCTTCTCTTTTTCATTTTCTTCTGTCACGTTTCTTCTTTGAGTCATCTGTCTTCTCTCCATTTTTTCTTTCTTCAGTACAGGGTAGCCAACCGGATTCTGCCGGGTTAACCATCCTAAAATTTCGCGCCTCTCTTCTTTCCCACGAGCAAACATTAATAGAGAATTGAGCGTATAGTTCAGAAATGCCGTAAAAGGGGGGGCTTGATTGACGCTTTCCATTTTCCATATTAATAGCTCACTCGATGCCTTTTTATAGATTAGGCCCATCATACATCTCAGCAATACTACGCAAACTGAGCCACTTCTTCCTTCTCTCTAGTTGTCAAGTCAACGTTGTCTACGCAGTTCATCACTTGCCATGACAGCTCAACAATTATCGATAGAATGTAACGACCCAGAGCAATACACGCGCTATGAGAAACGCTGTAGCGGAGGGCTTCGGTTTAACTTCGACCACCCGAGGCTCTTTAACGCGCACCCAAAGCTGCACATCACGAGCGTTCTTGAAATTCAACCCTACAGGAAAGCGGTTGCGCAGCCGGGACTCGCACCCGCTACTTCGTGCTCACCAGACGACCGCCACAGCCACTGATCCGCCGCGCAGGGTGTAGCCGCGAAAGCAAGGAGACGCCCCGCACCGACGATGTCACGGTGAACACGCCGGTGCTCGATAAGATTTATCGATCATTTTCCCCGCTCTCACATTGGTCTCAGTTGGTCCCTGCGAGGCATACTCCGAGCACGCCGTGTGTTTATGACCCCGATTGTACCACGGAATTATTCTGGTGTCTGTCTTAACAAGGCAGTTACGGTTGTCCGTATAAAGCACGACTAACACTCTCTCACCGCCTCTCTGCAACCGCCTTCCCCCTACTGTTAGTAAAACACATGGTGTAGGCGTCTCGTATTATAGATAGTTGCCTCGATAATACCGCGTCTCCGCAACGTGTACGTCGGTGGCTCGCACGTGGACCAGACGGGTGGTGGGAGAAAGAATGACCGGTAGAAAAGAGGTCTGACGGTGCGTTGCACGCTTACGAGGCACGTCGTGTCGCGAATTCCTTCGGGGGGCCCCCCGACGTATACGGCAATTCACCTAGGAGGTGGGCAGTGGGCCGTGGTCGTCGTCCCTTCCATCGATGCTGCTGATGCAAGACGTCGCACGGGGAGAGACCAGAGCCTTTTCTCCTGCGCACGAACATGATCGATAACAGGAGCGGAGATTGTATCGCCCTTCGTTGTCTTTTCCTTTTTTTCTTTCTTTCGTTCTACTCTGCTCTTCTCTTGTTTCTGCCCCATAGTATCCTTCCCACCCCACCACCACCACCCCTTTTCCTTCGACTCTGTTCTCGGCCTTTATCATGCCCCACGGACCTTGTTTTATTGCTAAGCCGTCTTTCTGCGTCTTCTTCTTCTTCCGTTTTCGGGAAAATAAGCTTCTCCTCCGAATCATCGCGAGCATGAAGGCGAGTGACATTGTTGCGGAGCCGCAGGAGCGCTCGAGAAAGGGGAGAGGGGAAGCTGGAGGAAGGAGAGGAAAAGAGAGAGAGAGAGAGAGTAGTTGTGAAGAGGAAGAGAAAAAAAAACAAAGAGTCGTTTTCTTCGATTGGCAGTAAGGAGAGAAAGAGAAAGAAAGAGCTGTGTAGTGTCGCGCGCGGGGCAGCAGGGTGATACGATTCGCCTGGCTTCTTTTTTTCCCGGCGTCGTAAAACCAGTCTCGTCCTTGTCAATTACAGACTTTTATGAAGGTCCTCGGCCGCGCACCGCATTTTCTCCTCCTTTTCCGGCTCTTAGTTAGAGAACGCCGTACCGCGCCTTTTGCTGCGGGCATGGGCTTTTGACTTCTCCCACACACCCCGATCTTTTCTGTAGGGACATCCCGCCTGTCTCCTCTTGATGACCGATAGGCTAGAGTGGACGTGATAGAGAGAGAGAGAGAGGGGAGAAAGAAGAAGAGGTAATTGAGGGATGAAGCGCGCGACCAAGGTCAGTTTGCCACACACACACAAAAAAAAAGTGATCGGTCACGTTTCATCCGCTCAGTAATTCACCGCTTTTGCCACACCCATTTGACAAATTGTGAACGAATTGGGGGAGAGGGTATTGAGTGCGTCAGTATGTGCTGCGAATGGCCAGCGAGTCTTTCTGTGAAACAGGCGTGGTCAGTAGATAAGCGAGCGCAATGTGGGAGGCATGCAAGTGAAAGTACTAAGTGGAGGTTCGTAAGTAAGGCAAGGCAGTTCAGTCCCCGAGTAAGCGAGCTGGTTCATTTATTTACAGATCTGTTGTTGGTGTTTTTTTTTAATTCTTGTACGGCGCCCTGAAGCAGCCCTTCTAGAATGAAACAATTATATCTTGTTCGCATTAGCGTGCCTACGGAATTGTTTAAAACACAAGTTTAATTCGTGGGTTTTACGGGGCAGAAACACGATCTGATTGAAATGGCATGCCGTATAGTGGGGGGGACTCGGGATTCATTTTGAACACCTGGGGTTCTTTGACGTGCACATAATGCACTGTACACGTGCGTTACTTTCTTGTGCCTCCCCCCTTTGGAATGCGGCCGCCGCGGTCGGTCTCGAAACCGCGTATACTTAGCATCGCAACGCGATAGCCACTGAACTACCGCTGCGGGTCATGCTTTCGTTATGCCAACGTGCTTCCAGAACAGAACTTCGTGCGTCCTGCTGCCGCCGCTACGTTGCGACGCATTCCTTCTGTTCTTTACCGTATCACGTAAGAATATAAAAAAAAGAAGCAGAAGAAGACAGTTTACAGACCACGGCAGATGCGAAAACTAACTAACTAACTAACTAACTAACTAACTAACTAACTAACTAACTAACTAACTAACTAACTAACTAAGTAAGTAACTAAATAAACTGTAACACAATTTACGGATTATTGAAACACGGCGTGGGCTGAAGAAAGCGCGCCATTATTCGAGGCTGCAAAAAAGTTGAAAGTGCATTAGCAGACACATCTAGCTATCCGCGCATATTTATTTATTAAAGCGAAGCTTTCTATGTCTCGCTGATTTGTCCGTGAGCGCCGAAAACGCACTGCAGGAAAGCCAACCTACACAATGGAATTATCTGCGCATCTGCGCACACAATAGAACAACTGCGCACGACATACGTATCGTAGAACACGACAGTTTACATTCGCAGTTATACCGACAAGAACAATGGGAAGGGCAACGCCACGCTACCCAGACGAACTGTATATATCTGCATTGCATTACGCGCGTCACGCAATGCATTCCCGGCTGTCACCATGGGTAGGCCGCGGGTGCAGCGCACGGCAGAAGAGGCGGCTACCGTACGCGAACGTAAGCGCGAGCGCAATCGTGCCCGTAAGGCCGATCCCGTGTATCGGCAACGCCACGCGGTCCGTGAAAGTGTGAGTGTGGGCGTGTAATCAACGGCTGCATGATCTAAAATAAAGGCTATGCAACTTAACGAAATGTATGTTCATTCAACTTCAACGTTAAAAAAATACAATCCTAAACAAGCAATCAAATCACTTATTCATCGCATCGGGTCGCTCAGCATTTCTTGGGTTCGTTGCGTGGTCGCTGGCTTTGGACTTTGACTTTGATTCAGTTCGCGTGGGAGAAAGCTTCGCGTTCAACTACATTTCTTTAAGAACGGGGCTTTTATTTATTTATTTATTTAGAGGTACGTATTTCCTTGTTTATGCTCGCTTCATATCGCAATAAATAAAAATGTATCGATGCTACAGTCGCTATAGGCATTGCTACCAGAAATCCATAAGTTTCAAGTACATATAATGTGCCTTTATACGAGTTTTTTTTTCCGCAGTCACTTTTACTGTTGTAAATGCAACGTTATTGATTGCAAGCGCGCACTTCGCTTTCGATGTTTGCCGGCCGTCGCCAGCAAACCAAGGAAGTAATGCAAGTAGGCTTCTCCCCACACGCGATCGTATTGCGGAGAAGCCAGCTTTGTTTAAGGGGCAGTTTTCACGTAGATAGTTCCAAACTCTAGTGAATATGCACCTTCATAAATATAAAAAAATAAAAATAAAGTACCTGGACATGGTCAGTAGGTGATATGGTACCCGCGAGTCATTCGTCACTGTGGTCACTACTACTGGAACTATGTGGTTACAATCGACGGTATTTACATAACATCCATCAAGCCTATCCAGATACCTTTCTGGCCTTTGTCTAAATGTTTCATCTCGTGTGATATAGCATCTGGGACACAGCCGTACAATCTCTCGTAACCTCTCTCGTAAGAACATCCGGGACTAAGAAGGTACGGCAGAATTTCCTGTCCAAAACTTAAGCTACTTCCAAAGTTACGGCGATTTTTTTTTCGAGAAATTCAGCGCAGACAGCGCGAGAAAGTTGGACAACGCAAGAAGCGACAACACTTCTGAAATGGCACTACAATCTGAGACATCGACACCTCGGCCCGATAAAACGTTATCAGCTGGCACAAGCTTCAAGACTTGGCTCCCAAAATGAGTCGCATTGGCGCAGTGGAAATATCAGGCCTATGTTATCATAGCTTAACATACATTTTCCTTTTATGCTTCTCTGTAGTTTAATAGGCACACAAAACACTTTTTGTGGATGGATCAGTGGCTTCAGGAGGATCAACGACAACTACATCGTTTTCATTATCTAATACTAAAGACAAGCCTACCAACCGTGCTCCTTTTCACGGTGTTTATGCGTATCAATTTTCATATGTAACGCAAGAACACGAAACATCAAGTTGACGTTCTATCCTGCAGCGCCATCACGCACATCTTGTCGCTGCGCGTCTTGGCACGCATCCATTCCTCCGCCTTTCTAAATGAAGGATGGGCAAAGTCCTTCGGGGAATACTGTCGCTATAACCACGCGCTCACTGGTACTCATTTTTTCTTGAGAGCAAACAAGCTTGCTTCGTTCTCTCTTTGTTTAAGGCTTTCAACACATAATCTACGAAAAACGAAAGGCCGCAATAATAATAACAACAAAGAAAAAGAATGATAAAGAAAGAAGAATGGATGCGATACGTGTCGCCAAGTTTGCGTCTTATACGCCAGCAACCTGCATACAGCCCGCCTTTCAGTCCCTTGGCGAAGATGTTTCATTCATCTTCGCTCTAAGACAAGTTTTAAGAAAGGTACAGATTTTTTTCGTGCATAATAGTGGGAACAGCGAGCGCCGCTACAGACTATATGACAACGCAGAATGCGACAAAACTTCATATTGGTTTCATTTTTTTTTGTAAGTGTTTTTTGCAAGGCAGCGCTCTGCGCAGAAAGCGTGAGAGATAAAAGTGAAGTTGTTGAAGTCGAGCTTCTCGGCTGCTACCTGCACCCTTATTTCCCGGGAGACTGGGTTGCTCGGAGTCCTCACGAGCGCTACATTACCTGCTCTTCTTTTATTATTTCTTTTTCTGCAGCTAAAGTTGATTGAAATCTACGAAACTTTATATTGCGCAACGCGGTGCCTTCCATAAAGCCTTAGAAGATAACCTAATCGGCGAATGGTCCTCAGAGACGAAGGTGTAAAAGGAACAAAAGTAGTCTCGTCTTAAAACACGTAGACGAGGTGCTGAAAGGAAGAATCTAGTACGGCGAAGAAAGAACCGACAAGAGAAACGCACTTAAAAAAAATAGAAACGGCAACAAAATTTCATGAATCCCAGAGGACGATCCGATACGGTATTCAAATTTTGGCAGTCGAATCGAAAAATATTCGGAACGTTCTCGGAACGTATATATAGCGTGATCCAGTTTCGCGAGGAAGACGTCTTGCCACCGTCGACTCGGGATATTCTTGAGTCCGTGGCAACGTGCGAAAGAAGACACCACGTCTTTGTACACTTCCTTCTGTTTTTTGTTTGTTTGTTTGTTTTGTCTTTCTTGTTACCGTGCGCGTTAAACTTTCGGCGTATACCATTCTTGTGTGGTAATCGTGTGTATACAACATACGCACATTGGTACTTCCACGTTGCGCCCCTGAATCTCACCTTTCTTTGTCTTTTTTTTTTGCTATATGTATCGCGATTTATGTGTTTTTTTCCACTTAGCCCGCAGTATACCATATATGCCCTTCGGTGCGGTCCAGGTTTGGCATTCGACTCCCAAATGCGTTCGCTCGTCGCCTAACGTAACCGAAACAGAAGCGATGCCTCGCATCGAATCCATGCAAGAGTGAAGCCTCCCTCCCCTTTTCCAGAATCACTGCCGCCTCTGACGACGACGAAGACGAGCCGCACAATGGAAACTCTATTTCGGCAACGACGGGTGGTACGAACGCGACTGAACCACAGGCCGCAAAATAGCCATAGTGAAAGGAACACTTACTTTGCATAACAAAAAAAGCCCCATCCACCCACGCACTCATACAATGAAAGAAAGAAAGAAGGAAAGAAAGAAAGAACCTGCAAAAGGTACTCGTACTGGTTCCAGACGAAGAGCAGAGACTTTTCATGCCGGTGTGGCGTGCAGGAAGGATGCGAGAGGCAGATGGAAAACGACGATTTCCTGGGGAAAAAAAACGAAAATGTGCAGCGCTTGCGTAATGTAGATGGCGCTGGTGCGTTGGCTAAGAATTTGACGAGCGTTTGTGTGCGTCCACTTGATTCATCCGTGCCCTCCATTGCGTCTGGACGTCCTTCAGTATATGGTCGGCTAAGGAGCAGGCCGAATTCACAAACCTGTGCTTCGATCGGCTCGTAGTACCATGCATTCGTAAGCGAGCTACGTGCATTGCTTGAAGCTAATTTCGTCTTTAGACTGTACTTACAGCAGTGCGGGGGACGCTTGTCAATGCGAGCTGTGTCTTTTTTTTTTCTTTTCTATTAATTTTTTTTCGGTGCACGCTTGCGCGTACGCGGCTTCGTACGGTGTGGGCGTGGAATTACGTAGCCGAACAATACGCTACATTGCTTTAATGTTTCCTATATTTTTGTTCTTCAATAGATAGAAAGTCTATGCAGCAATTATCGCAACAGTTTAATGTGTATAGTAATTGCCATAAGCTCTTCACAGAGAACGAGCTGCCAATGTATAATTGAGGTAGTTATGGCCTTAGACGTTGGGACAATCAGTTATCTAGCACACTTACATATTTGTCCGGCAGAGGAAAAACAATCTTCAGGGCGGGGATTAGTAGTCTACGAGATTCCTACGGACTGGACGGACACTGAGCCTTATGTTACGAGAGAAAGGACAGGCAGGCTAGGAATCGTTTTCCCGTGTGAATCACCTTACGAAATTCGAACCCCAAATTATCTGACCACTAAGGCCTAAGTACACAGCTCCCTTATCACTACAGTGCCTGGAATATAAGTATACGCGTATATTCTAGCCACTGTAGTATCACTGCACGGATCTCGCGAGAAGAGACACGAACGCAGCAGACGAGAGAGAGACGAAGTGGGAAATAAAAAAAGAACGAATGAAAAGATTCACTCGAGAGCAAGCAAAGAAAAAGAAAATGGAGGGAAGCGTATGCGCGTCGTTTCGTATTTGAATGCCACCCGCGGAATATGGCCCTGGCGAGGCCAGACCCTGCGTCGCAAGCGAAAGTCGTCTGCTCCTCCCACTTGGCAAAGCAGACGGCTTTCTTTCACACGCCCGTCCCTTTCTCAGCTTGCGAGAGGGGGCTTTAGCGAGAAGGGAACGCCAGCGCCCTCTTGCACCTCCTTCCACGCAAACCTCGCGGCTTCGTCCCGCCTTTTGTGTGCATCCGCGTACGCATTGGAATGCGGCGTGTCGGCAACTCTCTCTTTCGTACGACGCTGCGGATAGAAAAAAGAAACCTAGAGGCGCGAATGTAGAGACAAGATCGAGATAAAGATAGAAAAAAAAACAAAATGAAAGAAAGAAGGAAGGCACTGGACTGAAGAAGAACACGGACGTGAAAGCTCCGAGAGCGAATGGATGCAGGACCACAGGGAACACGGAGGCCTCCCTTGCCACAATACACATCATTCTCTATTCAACCTTTCTTAGTTCATTTTTGTTTTTTTGTCACTCAGGACAAATTTTCCCGTCCGAATAGCAATGGATACCAATCGGAAGTGACTGCGGGAGGAATTGCGAAAGGAGGCCCCGACTTCGAGAGTACGTGCACGCTCTTCGGGGAACCGCTGAGCTACGAGCGAATGCACGGGATCGCATACGGCACAGATTCAGAGCTGCTGGGCTGCGAGTTTCGATGCGTCCGGCAGGAGGTGGCTCGCAGTAATGGGTAGTTGTCGTTGAAACCACAAAGGGTGGGCGAGGAACAGCGCCGTCTGACCCGCTCGATCGTCTCGTTGACGGCTGTGAGCGGAGTGGCAACAGCTGCTCACGACAACATGCGAATCATATCTATGCGCGTGTAAGAGAAAAGTATACAAACCAGACAACGCGGACATGCATACAACGCCGTTCGACACAGGCAAGAGCACAGAACAATCGAAGCGCTTTCATTGGCGGAACGCGTTGATCTCTCCGTATCTCTCCTTGCATCTGTTTGTGCGTCCGTGCGTGTTTGCATACGTGTGGGTGTGCGTGGATACATGCGTGTTCGGGGACGTTGCTGCTTATGCTGCCCTCTTCAGTTTTGAAAGATACTATGGAGTTGTATGAATGGCGTCCCCAAGCGTCTTTAGCTACCCCAAAACTCAAGCTATGTTGTACGCCTTCTGCGTTGTTGCGTACTCTCTTTGCGTTCCTTTGTACGCCTTACCTTGAGTCCCCTATTTCTATAATTCCCCTATAACACTGGATAACCAAGCCTAACACAGAGGGGGGAGGAGGGGGGGGGGGATTCGAACACCTCTGCCTGACGTGAAATCAAACGAAATTGGAGCAGACCAGCGGATGTTATTTTTGCTCACTCTCACGAGAACAAAATAGCGAAGCGATGGCAAGACGGCGATGCCAACGGCACACAGTGCATTTTACGCTTTGAAACAAAGGGGTGGAGGGGGGGGGGGGGGGTAGTAAGCTCATTAGGAACAAGAGCGACCGGACGCTGAAGAAGGTAGCGTCCTCGTGTACACTAGTATACGATACATACTACATTTCGCGCACATCGTCGAGAGGCTCTCGACAGGGGCCTTCACTCGGGACCAGGGTATACTCTAGTCGAGACCGTTGCTGCGCGGCCTTTGGCGAAAATGTCGTACACCACGTCGAGGATGTCGGGCGGAGCATCGCCACGTTTCGTTCTCTTCCCCACCGGCCACAACCACCCCCTCCTCTCTTCTCTTCTTTGTTCCGGAGCCGCCGCGTTGTATAGCTCCCGACGTCTGGATCGCTAATTGAGTCCCGGTGTCCCTCGGCATACATCCTCCACAAAGGCTGTATATACAGGCATGCTGGCACAGAGACAGCGTCGATGTCGTTCTTTGCCCGGCGCACGAGCGGAGTTCGTTAGCCCAAGCGGTAACTAGCGTGCTTCTCCGTGTGAGCGAATGCTGTCTGGGTATCTGTGCGCTCGCTCCCATGCGTACCAGTTCTGTGCAGTGGCCGTGTCCGCTGCTCTGAGGTGGCTTGACCGCTCGTCGGAGACAACGCGTCCAACCGCCTCATCACTCTTCTGCCGTGCGTTTAAGTGCAGTGCTTCGTGCCCTTTCCTGCTTTAGGAGAGCTCACGAAATTCGCGGATATTCCCTGATTCCGCGCGTTTACTTTTGCGTGAGGACGAGCTTTTACGGAAAGAAAGCCCCGTCGGGTCTACTCCATACCACTCGCCAAATAACGCGCTTGCTTTGAGGTGCATTTTCTAGCGTTGCACAGAATTAAATTGCAAGAATGTATGTACACCGCGGCGTGCAGATGTTCGCGGTGCAGCTTCGTGTGGTAAGGTTTAGAATGCGCGCAGCCTAGAACGTACATGACATGTAAATGTCAGGAGGAAGCCAGTGTTTGGATTTCCGGTTTCGCGGTCGATACGTGCATACCGCAAACCCTATGGCAGAACCCGCCTGTTACCTTCAGCTCGAAAGCCAGCTGCACGCACTAGAGGGAAGTGAACTTAGTCGCGGCGTGTAGGAGTCGTCTTCCTCTCACTGAACACGCCATCCGTATTATCTGATCTTGTTTTTAGTGCTCCGTATTGACAGCACGAAATAACTTCTCGCGTGACATGGCGCCAGACGCGGCTTGTACCAGTCGTCCCAGGCATACTTAATATGCGTCCCTGAAGGAAAACAGACCGTTACTAGGGTGGGACCGAGAAATGCATTAGGGGTTACCGCAGTGAGCGGAAACTTCCATAAGCATACGCAAAAAAAAGAAAAAAAAACATGTACGTAATTACGTACTCAGAAAACTGCATACGCAAAAGAAAAAAAAATATTAACACTAAACGCAGTGCAGTAAACATCATCAGCGAGCATATTTTGTTTCTCGCGCGACTTTCTCCCTGGCTGAGTAGATTCTGTTAAGCTGTTTACAGGGCGCCCAGGGATGCTAACACTCGCAAAATGCACACATGTGTTCTTTTTGCGCGTCCAGTCATCCATTCTCATTATCTCTCCGTCTCCCCACTGTAACTTCCCCACTCAGCTTTCTCTTTTCGTGCCCCCAAAATGCTTTATCCTCAACCTCTCATTGGACAGCGCGGTTGCGTCCTCTTCATCCTCCTCCCGTAAGGTGCACTCAACCGCTCAGCTCTAAAGCAATGCGTGAGAGCCGAACAACGCAGTCATGCGGCGCTGTCGCGCTTGCGCGCAGACGATCGAGACGATGTTTGCGCCGAAAGCGTAAAGCAAATACTTAGAAACAAAGTTTACATTATAGCAGGCCTTAAATGAGCATACACCTTCGTACGCTCTATTTTTTTTTTTTTTTGCCAGTATAGGCACCTAAACGCTTGTAGTCTGAAGTTCATTCCTCTCTTCCCACGAAAACTAAGAGGACATCGAAAGTAAAAAAAAAAAAGAAAAGAAAGCAAGAAACAACGCTGTCACTTGACCAGTCTTCGGCGCTTACACTGTAAAGTAATTTACACCCTCAAAAGTGAATAAGGGTGTAAGTCGATGTATAACTGACCCTCTAGACACCCTATTTTGGGTGTAATGGTGCGATTTATAGACCGATTTGCAGCTTTACTCACTTTTCAGGGTTTACATTATTTTACTGTGTATTATGTATAGTTGGTGTTGTAACAGCAACAGGCAAGTAAATCGATGACGTTGAACAACACACCGCCGCAATATCATCCGCAATGTCAAATAAAACAATGAAATAAAAATTGGCAATTCACAATATAGCCAAGGTAACAATAAATGACAATTCTACCAATATAGCAGAACGCAACCGCGAAAGTATAACGCTAATACATATCTGCGTAAAGCAGCAACACAAAGAAAATGCATATAAATAGTGCAAACAGGAAGAATAAAGAAGCACAGCGGATACACGAAGCGCTCGCAATGTGCGCTACCAATGTAAATAAAGAGAAAGTATACGAGCTGAAACAGTCAGGGAACATCGGTCACACGCGACGGCGACCGAAAGCGAACGGGCCAGCGAGGACAGCGAGAAGACGTTTCGCTGAGTCAGGCTTAGAAAGCGAGAACGGAAGACCACTGCGATGAGAGATGCGCATTCTCTCTCTCTCTCTCTCTCTCTCTCTCTCGCCACGCCGTCTCGGCCGGTCGGTGACGCGTGTCTTAGAAGTGCCGCCAGGCGCGAGGTATAGTGCCACTTTCCCTCGCCGGTTCACCGATGCCGATCGAGGCCTCGTTCATTAAGGCCGACGGCATCGAAGTTCCCACGCGTCGCTTCATGCAGCGTGTGTATAGGGCTGCGAATTGGGAAAGTGCGAGAGGCGACGAGAGCGAGTTTTTTTTTTTTTTTTTTCTGCTGCAGCGGTCCAGCAGTCAGAGCGCACGCAAGCATGGCGGTCGTCTACCTCTTTATTCAATTCTCGAAAGTTAACACATAAAAAAGCACAACAACACATAGAAAGGCGAGAGAGATTCCGTCCCAGTGTAGCCATAACAGGCTTGAAACCAATTTAGCGAATTAACAAACCAAGGGTTACGGAAACTCAAAGGTTAGTTTAGTAGGGTGGTCTATACCCCTGGAATGTTCGCCATGTACGATCTCACGCCCAGTTCGGTGGTGGGCGTTAGGTCGTCCTTGCTTAACGCCATCGTGCACGATGGCATTGCGCTGCAGAGCACAAGGCCGCAGGTTCTATTCCTATTCATATGTACTAGAGTACGCTGGCGTACCGTACGTACACGTGCGTACACGAGAACGCTCATGTGCAGTGCTTCGGGTGCCAGGAGGTGAAAGCCAATCCGAAGCCCTCCACCACGGCGCCCCTCGCAACCTATACTGCATACAAGTTTAGGGACAGTAAAGCCCACAATTTAATTTAATGGACGATCTTGCAGCGTGGCCGGCTCGTTCGCAATTTGACAGTCCGCCATTCGATGGGACTGAACACGGAGCGTTGAGGCGGGCCTTCATGGTGATTCGTGCTCGTGATTTGCCGGTGTGCTTTTTTACGCGTGTGCTATACTCCTGCGGGTTTGTACATTCTGTTCGAGCTAACCTACTGACAGCGCTGCGCATGTTCTGCGTACGAGACAGCGAGAGTTTGGCTATAGTTGAGTTCAATATTACGTCATCCCCGACGGCGCATCCCGCGATACGTAAGCGCTTTGTAACTTTCGTGCGAGACATTGGCCCCAACGAGATATACTACGATCAGATTTGGAAGCGCCGGGCCATGTATGTGTAGTGCGAGTGTGGTGCGCGGAGTATATGGCATATACTAGCCCCGCTGCCAGGCAAACCTCTCCACATTTTTTTTTTTTATTACGGAGCGTGATTCGCTCTCTCCCTGCTCTTCATTCTCTTCCCCGTCTCCGCCTCTCCTGAAAGAAACATTTGCCGCAAATGAGACACACCCAAAAGAAAAGAAGGCACATTGACGACGGCACGGCCTCCCGTGTCGTCGTCTATCTGTCTTCCGTTTTTGTGTGTGTCTCATTTGCGGCAGATATGTCTTTCAGCGAATACCAATTAGGCCAGGATTCAGTTCTCTTGAAGTCGGCCTCTCCTTTCGCCCCAGCGCGATGTATCGCGTAGCTGCGCTCCCCTGACCCTTCCTTGTTGACGCAAAACTAGCTATACGTTTATATGAAGCCGATAAAGTCGAGTCGATCCGGCCTCTAACTGGTAGTCGCGTTCAGGCAAACGCTAAAACGTGTCGGGCCGAACGAGCGCCGAGGCGAGTTAGGTCAATCCGCCGGCAAAGGGTGGACTGACTCGCCGAACCCGCTTGGGCAAGATGCATGTAAATGCGGTCACGTCGGACTGGGTCAGCTCGACTTATGACTCGACACTCCGGTGTCTGATTCCCGTAAACGGAGCTACATACTTTCTTGTTCTTTCTATATGCGAAGAACTGCAGGGCCAACGAAATATAGTTCGACTGACTGGCCAAAAACATTTCTCGGTCTTAGGAGGGTGCTTTTAGTCGAAACTAAAATAACGGTATACCGAGAGGAGTCAGTTTGCGAGAGAACGCCTTCTAGCAGTTGGTTAAAGCACTAGATTGAGCACATTTTGCTTAAATGTCCCGTCACAGACGATCGGACTCGGGAAACAATTAACTGGCTTGCACTAAATTGCGGCAAAAGAAAAAAAAAAAAGGTGGGACGTTGTTCAGGGTTTATAGGCCTTACCGATTTTCGCTCGCCTCCTGTGAACTGAACGACAATATACGGCCCACGACAAAAAAAGAATAAGAGATCATTTACCGCTAAAAATTAAGCAGCTGAAGCACTCCATCATCATTACAATCGCAGCGAAGAAGACAATAATTGCCACAGAACCAAGATGTGAAAATAATTTACTTTTTTTATGTACCTGCTGCTTATGCTCTATTGACCATGATCTGCTTCGTTACTCGCCCTGCAATCGTTGTATTGCTAGGGTCTTAACCAATTTATAGCTAACTTAGACTTAACTGTACGGGGAGGCATAACGCGAATATATCGGGAATAATGGACGCCGCTACGCCGCAGCGCTGCTTCGCGCACTAAATATAGGCTCATACGTCTCAAATCTCGATGTTCCGGCGCATACGCTCAGCTGCCTCGTAATAGGAGAATATGACGCGGGTGTCGCTATAGACCGGTAGCGCAAGATACGAGAAGGTTGAAGATGAGTACATAGCTGGTCGAGTTTGTTAATGAGACTCGTCCATGCGCTTATTTTTCCCCATCGTCATCATTAGACTTCGGACAATCCGCAGCAGAAAGAACGGGGCCACCGCGGTTCCAGCGGGATTCGTAATTATTGCGCCTTCATTTCTTTCAAGCTCGCCTCATCGCGGGTGATATCGTACCATCGCATCGTTTCAACTTAGGAGTAACGGGTGAACCGTGAAATAAGTCTGCGTGGTCGCCCGCTGGAATAATTTACCGCCCATACGGGCAAGACTACCCTGCGGCCTATAGGTACAATTTGCGGAAGCGCGGAACGTTTGAGTTGTTGGACCCATTCTGAGTTGAACAATAAATAATGTAAAATGAAGCACAGGGGCTAGAGGGACTTCGAGGCCGGCTATTTTCGAACTGAGCACTGCGGGTGAGTCCGCGATTCTGGTTAAAGCCGAAAAGAAAGAAAGAAAGAAAGAAAGAAAGAAAAGAAAGAGAGAAAGAAAGAAAGAAAGAAAGAAAGAAAGAAAGAAAGAAAGAAAGAAAGAAAGAAAGAAAGAAAGAAATGTCTCGGAGTGCTGTGCGTTTGACAGCAACTGTTCTGCGCAGGTAAACCTCCGAGAAGTATTTGACGTGCAGAGCGCATTTCCAAGACATCAAAGCAAGCTAACGTTTGCCTCGAGCTATTTCGTCTCCTTCAGCCGGGAGGCCGGTCTTTCGAGGCTTTCCACGTACGGCACACAAAGAGAACCGTGAACAAAGAGAAGTGGGGGAAAATCGCGTGGCGGACAAGCCGTCCTATAGTTAGATCGAACACATCTTAAATCAAAGCTATAGCCGTAAAAAAAAGAAGGAATTCAGCGCAGGCCGCTATGTTCAAGCATGCCTCCTCCGACTTACCAAGTAATAAAGACGAAACTACACGTATGGAGCAAACTTCCTTTCTTCGTTCTTTCTTTTTCTTCGTTTAGCGTTGCGGACGCCTTAAGACAAAGCTGCAGAAGCCCAGAAAGGTCAGACGACAAAGCAGCGCTCTTTCGAAATTCGCGTGCTCGCTCGCGGAGCAAACGCTCGGGCCGTGGGCGCGTAATGGCGTGAGCAGTGAGGGGAAGCGTGCATTCAGAATTTCGCGCAAGCCGCCGCAGGAGGAGTTAAGGCACGGGGGCGCGAGACGGGACAGCCAGCCTCATTAGGTTCCCTTAATAGGGGGGACGCCGCTCGTCCTTTTGTCGGGGGTGCCGCAGGGACAAGTCCGTTCAGCTTCTGACAAAGGGGAGGGATAAGGGGGGAAGACATGCCGTCTTCGAACTGCAGCGGACCGCCAAAGTTGTGTGAGCGCGTAAGCAAAACGGCCAAGCAGCCGGAGGAACTCTCGTCCTCTGTGTAGTGTTCGAAGTGTTCCCGTCCCCAAGAAAAAAAAAAGAAAAAAAAAAGGAAGGAAGACAACCTCCTCCCGCCTGTCGCCCACAGCGAAAAGTTGCAGTACACGCTCCGAATTCTAAGAGACGGCCCCAATCAGCTTCGATCAAAGAGCTCGCCTGGCTCGTCCGAACCTCGCGTGACAAGTTATTGTTGTCTGGCTGACCTCGTTTGTCACTGCTCTTCATTACTGCGCGTTTCGTTGGGACAAAGCGTATATCGAAGAAAATGCGCGAAATAAAAGTTTCAACAAATAGGATGAAAAAAAAAAACAGTCATGTTTGTGAAGCTGTTCTTGCTCCGAGAATGGCTGTGTGGGTCGAATAATGGAAAAGAGAAACGCAAGACCAAGAAGGCATTTTTATTTCGCGACCACTTCGTCGCGAACTGCGTTATTTGAACGTTTCACCAGATTTAAAATCCCGTTTTTTTTTTTTGTTGTTTTTTTTTTAGTAACCAGAGTAAGAATATAAGACCAAAATAACCGTGAAATTTCGGCCGCGAAATTTCGTCATCGCGAATTAATGTTCGCTGTTCGCTTGTATCGCGAAACTTTTGCGTTTTACGGAATTCTATATAGCCTGTCAACGCGAGCATATATGTATAACGGCCAGCCACCAATGGCTCCAGGAAGGACTGACGTTCATACATATGACGCAGCCAATCAAGCGGCCGTCTAGAAAGCTGCATATGTCTATTGCGGTAGCACCTCCACAGCGTGTATATGGCACGACTACCACTGAAACGTTTCTCTCGTGTTTCATCGATTTCCTATCTGCACTAAACGCGGTGAAATTCCCGAAACATATCCACCAAATGACATTCCTCACAAAATTTTATTTACATAGTCTTATATGTAAGATAGTATGGATGTGTTGACCTGCAGCGGTGGCTTATAGCAGCTATATGGTGTTGAGCTTCTAATCACGAGGTTGCGGGATCAAATCCCGGCCGCGGCGGCCGTATTTCGATGGGGGTGAAATGATAAAACACCTGTGTCCCGTGAATTTGGGACACGTTAATGATCTTCTGGTGGTCAAAATTAATCTGGAGTCCCCCACTATATACGGGCGTGTCTCATAATCAGATTCTGGTTTTGACACGTAAAAACTCCAGAATTCAATTCAATTCAATTATGGGTGCGTTGTTATAACGTCCGCAGAATCTCTATGCATGGTATTGTCCTTTCCGCCAAATATTAGCTATACAGAACTTTCATATTAGTAAACATAGGCGAGTACACGGTGTTGGCAGAAATGAAAGTAAGAATGCAGACGAAAGCCGAGTTCCGCGTCGTGCGCCAACCGAGGGCTGCTCGATTCCGTTTTCTGCATTTTACGCGCCACGTCGCTGCCGAGGTCGGCGCCTGTCCGTGACCAACGCGCGAGGACTTTTCCATGGCCGGCGCCTTTCGCTCATCAAGGCAGCGATCGAGGAAGCACGGACACTACCCTTCTCGCCTCCCACTTTCACTTGCTGAGGCTCAGAGAGAACGTGCATGCCAGGCTCGCTGTCTCACGCAAATCATAATATAAGGTCCTCCGTAGCGCGTTTTCCGTGGTATAGCCCCAGACAGCGTGCTTCTTTAGAATAAGATGCTGTCGCCGCTGGCTATATACAGAGGAATAGAGTAACCACGCAGGAGACGGAATAAACGGAAGGTAAGGAAGAAGCGCTGACTGCGAAATAAACTTAAGAGAGCACAATGCAATATACCAATTTGCCGGAAGGGAGAGAAGAGGAGAGATTTATGGGAGCGAAACTTGCCCGCCAATCACAGAAGCGAAGGGAGAGAGAGAAAGAATGAAAGGCAGGCCTCTTAAGCAGACGCACGTCTGGTTTACTATCCTGCAGTGACGAAAGGCGATTAAGGGCCGACGAGAGAGAAAGAAGAGAAGAGAGAGAGAGAGTTGCACGCACACTTCAAGGTGCGGACGCACAAGCGACAGGAACGCGATATCCGGTGGGAAAGTATATAGCGACACCAACGGCATGCTCCCAAGTTCCGAGGCAATCGCGTTTACATCGCGTATATGATTGTCTATAAGTTGCCGCCCAATTCTCGCTTTATATTTCGCATGTTTGTCTCCTTCTTTCCTTTCCTCTCTCTTCCGACTCGTTTTTTATATATACTTCGTCCTATGAGGAACAAAGTTTGGTTCACAGTCCGCACTTCGCCTGCGCTTTGCGTTTGTAACGTCCACCGCGCTGAGATGTAGTGCCAACCAGCCCAAGTTATAGCAGTCTTCTGCCGCTGGCCTAACTCAGCACTTACTAGAGGAATCTGGAGTGGCTTTTAACACGAAAGTGTTTTATTCCGGGGTCCACCAAGACTTCACTGACGTATTTCCGTCACGGAAATACGTCATAGAACATAATACAAAGAAAGAAACCAGAAGAAAAAGTTCCACAAACATGCAAAATTTGGGAATCGAACCCACGACCTCTCGGTCCGCGACGATAGATCGCCGAGCGTTTAACCCATTGCGCCACAAACGCATTCGCAGAGAGCTACACAGACGCGCCTTATATATCTAACACTCCTCCGTGTACCCGCGCTCTTGCTCGGGGCGGTGCCGCCGCCTATGAGCAGAAAAGAGAAGTACAGCATTATGACACTAAAGCCCGGGATACATGGAGCGAACTTTCTCGACGAACTTCACGCGTCAAGTAACGACGCGGCGACACGACGCAGGATGTTTGCTGTGTTGCAATACATGCGGCGAACGCCGCCGCGCGTTGGCCGCCGTGTTGGCGGCGGTCCCGGCCGCCCGCTTCGAACTGAATTTGGCGTTGTCCTTGTAGAATTCACTTAGTTGGAAGCAAATGACTGCGTAAACGGCTTTCGCTTAGTCTCAGGCCGCTTCGACGACAGAGTATTATGGATAACCTTGAGTAGTTTTCGAGATCGCTTCTCGTTTCGAACGCGTCTAAGCCTAGCGAAAGAAATATCCGATGCCAACGCCATCTATCGGGGAAGTCGGGAGATAGGCATGACGACAGCATGTGGCCTCTGAGATCAGAAGATTTCTGTTGAAGGTTGTTGTAGAGAGCTTGCACTGCTTGTCTGTTTCCTCGCAGATCAGCGGATATGGGATGTACAAATACAACGCGATTCCTGAGAGATCATACTAGGAACTACTCAATCGGTGCAGAGACATGCAGACACGGCAACACCAACGCGATTGCAGACGACGCGAAAAGGCGCGCGCGCGCGAAACACCAGCATGCATTGCGACCGGAACTAGTGCCTCCTGATTGGCTGTCGTCCACCGCTGCGCGCTAGACGCTTCCGGCGGCGGCGTTCGCCCGACGAAAATGTTTGGACAGGCAGATCGGCTGCGGACGGCAAATTTCTTGACGCCGGCCGTCGGACGTTCGCCGCCCGACGAAGTTCTTCGCTCGGACGCCGGTTATTCGCTCCATGTATTCCGGCCTTAACGCGCACCGACAGTGAACGCTTCGGTGGTCTCAGTACTACGACGCCTCGATGCCAGCATTCGAAGGGACGCTGGCATCAAGAAGCACTACCAACGCCACCTAGGTGGCGTTCACCGTACTCAGCACAGCGGAGCGTGGCCTCCGCAATTAGCTCTGAAAATGTTTCTGAAGTTGATCGCGGAGGCTGCAATTACGACGCGCTGTACGCGCTGATTTGACTCGGTGACGATTCAGTTACGTGCTTTGTCTTGCGCGTTGTATTAGTGTGTCAGTTACGTGCTTCGTCTTTCGCGTTGTGCTAGCGTGTGCAGCGTAGTGCAGCTTCCATATGCACGACGGTTGCTCATGGTCATCGACGTTGGTAGTCGTGATGGAGGAGACGTGCCACCAGGCGTCAGCGTGGGTGCATCAACGCCTAAGGGCGCTTTAGCCACAAAACACCAATAGACATTATATATCAATGTGCAATAAACATTACACTACTTCTGTGAAGACACGTTTCACTTTCGTGTTCTATACCGATTCCTATATAAGAGGGATCAACCACATTTTTTAACACGAAAGTGTTTTATTCCGGGGTCCACCAAGACTTCACTGACGTATTTCCGTCACGGAAATACGTCATAGAACATAATACAAAGAAAGAAACCAGAAGAAAAAGTTCCACAAACATGCAAAATTTGGGAATCGAACCCACGACCTCTCGGTCCGCGACGATAGATCGCCGAGCGTTTAACCCATTGCGCCACAAACGCATTCGCAGAGAGCTACACAGACGCGCCTTATATATCTAACACTCCTCCGTGTACCCGCGCTCTTGCTCGGGGCGGTGCCGCCGCCTATGAGCAGAAAAGAGAAGTACTGCATTATGACACTAAAGCCCGGGATACATGGAGCGAACTTTCTCGACGAACTTCACGCGTCAAGTAACGACGCGGCGACACGACGCAGGATGTTTGCTGTGTTGCAATACATGCGGCGAACGCCGCCGCGCGTTGGCCGCCGTGTTGGCGGCGGTCCCGGCCGCCCGCTTCGAACTGAATTTGGCGTTGTCCTTGTAGAATTCACTTAGTTGGAAGCAAATGACTGCGTAAACGGCTTTCGCTTAGTCTCAGGCCGCTTCGACGACAGAGTATTATGGATAACCTTGAGTAGTTTTCGAGATCGCTTCTCGTTTCGAACGCGTCTAAGCCTAGCGAAAGAAATATCCGATGCCAACGCCATCTATCGGGGAAGTCGGGAGATAGGCATGACGACAGCATGTGGCCTCTGAGATCAGAAGATTTCTGTTGAAGGTTGTTGTAGAGAGCTTGCACTGCTTGTCTGTTTCCTCGCAGATCAGCGGATATGGGATGTACAAATACAACGCGATTCCTGAGAGATCATACTAGGAACTACTCAATCGGTGCAGAGACATGCAGACACGGCAACACCAACGCGATTGCAGACGACGCGAAAAGGCGCGCGCGCGCGAAACACCAGCATGCATTGCGACCGGAACTAGTGCCTCCTGATTGGCTGTCGTCCACCGCTGCGCGCTAGACGCTTCCGGCGGCGGCGTTCGCCCGACGAAAATGTTTGGACAGGCAGATCGGCTGCGGACGGCAAATTTCTTGACGCCGGCCGTCGGACGTTCGCCGCCCGACGAAGTTCTTCGCTCGGACGCCGGTTATTCGCTCCATGTATTCCGGCCTTAACGCGCACCGACAGTGAACGCTTCGGTGGTCTCAGTACTACGACGCCTCGATGCCAGCATTCGAAGGGACGCTGGCATCAAGAAGCACTACCAACGCCACCTAGGTGGCGTTCACCGTACTCAGCACAGCGGAGCGTGGCCTCCGCAATTAGCTCTGAAAATGTTTCTGAAGTTGATCGCGGAGGCTGCAATTACGACGCGCTGTACGCGCTGATTTGACTCGGTGACGATTCAGTTACGTGCTTTGTCTTGCGCGTTGTATTAGTGTGTCAGTTACGTGCTTCGTCTTTCGCGTTGTGCTAGCGTGTGCAGCGTAGTGCAGCTTCCATATGCACGACGGTTGCTCATGGTCATCGACGTTGGTAGTCGTGATGGAGGAGACGTGCCACCAGGCGTCAGCGTGGGTGCATCAACGCCTAAGGGCGCTTTAGCCACAAAACACCAATAGACATTATATATCAATGTGCAATAAACATTACACTACTTCTGTGAAGACACGTTTCACTTTCGTGTTCTATACCGATTCCTATATAAGAGGGATCAACCACATTTTTTTGAATTGTTGGCTGCTCACGTTATTGTAACCTAATACCCATAGCCCTGTCAGTTCCCCATGATTCTCCTCAAAATCAAGGGAATAAGCGTGATTGCATTCGTGGCAAGCGCTGTCGGGTTTCTTGATCTCCTGGGGCGAGTGTCGCTCGAAGAAATGAGGTCTGCACTAAGGAAACGAGTGCATTTAGCAGCGGCTATACAGTGACACGAGCCGTCAACATTGTGAAGTAGGAGAACGACATTTTTTTCCCTTTATTCCGATGGAGCTTTCGAGCACCGTAACGTGTCACGGTGGCCCAAGTGCGCGATAAAGTATGTACCACTGGTTATATATTACTTTATCTGCCCTGAGCACATATGACAGTGACGACAGCGGAGCGAAAAGTATGCGGTACGCGATGGCGAACAAAAAATTCCTCGATTAAGTTTGACTGCCGGCTTCAAGCAAGCGTATTTGCGTAGAAGCAGATTGAAGATAATTGTAGCTTTGGGACCTTGTAAAAGGGCTCACTTCCCGATATTTCTTTGTTTCAGCTCTTTTATTTTTGCGTTTCCTTTCTTGCTCGCGTACACCCCAGCAGGATATACTTTCCCAACGACCCTCAGGGCGGTGGTTGTAACAAAATGATCAGAATCTAAATAAATAATGCAAGAACGTGGTTACAAAGAATGCGACCCCTGGTGCCAATATCTCGATGAACAGCGAACTAGCCTGTAGGGCGCTCAAATTGCTCCCAGAGAGAACAGGGGGTTACCATGCTCTTCTAGCATCTGAGGTCCTACCCCGGGGACTCGAAATCTGGCGTGTTAACACTCTCATTACGATGCGCGTATACGCCTGGGTTGTGACCGCGAGAAAACGCGGTACGTACATATGTGACCGGTGCGCACTGAGCCCTGCGGGCTGCGCCTGCGCTGCAGCCACCGCTCGGCTGGCCGCCAAGCGGACCTAACGAGGCATCAAGTCCGCCACGAAGGCTAAGTAGAAACAAAAAAGAACAGAGCGGTACACGATGTCCGAGTGCTGCTAAAAGAACGGAACGGCGGCGTTGAGCTCGAAGCTTGGCTGTGCGTGTGTTTGAGGGAAAGGGATGGGGGAGGGGGAGCGAGCGAGGATGAGAACGTTGAATCGAAAGACGCTTTCGTCCCTCGGCATCAAAATATGCGCACGAACGACCGATGCGGGTAACAAGGCGTATCCGCAATAGCGAACTAAAAGCGCGCCCAAGGGCATCGCACTGCCACGTGAGGTTAAAGAGAATGAAAAAAGAAAAGAAAGAAGTGAATGAAGTAAGGAAGGGAAACAACTAATATTGCCCTAGGCGATGTCTAGTTAGTGTGCGTATAGCTACACTAAGCACATTAGCTTTCTAGGAAAAATATCTAGGAAAAAAATAAGTAGAGAAACAAGGATTGGAGCGGGCCTATACAGTGTTTTCTTTTACGCGTCTGTTGTTCTTATTTGAGGGACGCTAGTGCTTGTTGAGAAGAGGCGTGTAGCAGCCCCACCTCTATGTTGGACAAGGAAGAACCTTGGCAGTATCTAAGACAGAAAATGGCAAAACGCACGAAGGAAAGAAATGTACGAAGCTTCGTCCAGCGAACAGGGAACACGCGGCTATGAGAAGAAAACGGAAAATTACAGTACACGCGCAAATAAAGAGCAGATTATACGAAAACAAGGGTATAAAGACAAAAAAAAATAGAGAACTTCAGAAGGGGGACCTTACGCAGCGTCTTGGTTGCATCACGGCCTGCGGTGTCCGAAAGTGACGGGCGACAGCTGTTCACGACGGCCTCACCTTCGGTCGTGGCGCGCGTTAAAAACCGCTGATTTCGCGCGCCGCTGATGCAGCAGGCTCGCGTCTGCAGAAGGCAGAGAAGGGGAAGTAAGGCGTCCGCTAGAGGGCCTCGCGTTGTTGTCGCCGCGTTTATCTGTGTTCTCGCTTCTTCTCGTTTGCTCTCCTTTCTTGGAACACCGGGCAAAATGATGTCTTGAGTTCTGCGGTCGGGGAAAAAAGGCCACTTAAACTCTCTGCGACACCTTACGCCGACTAAGCTATTTTTCCAGAGTCGTTGTCAAGTAAGGGTAGCGTGACAGGCAGGAACGAAGAAGTAAACGCGAACACATTTAGCGCAAGAAAAAAAGAGAGAGAGAAATAGAAGAAGGAAAGAAACATACGGGGACAACGGCGAGAAGACACAAACACCTTCTTCCAAATTAGTTTAATTTTACGCGCACTGAACGCAGACACGCAGTTAATTAAGAACAAGGAATGCGCACAGCTGACACCCTTTCGGTCGAGCAATATAGGCAGTCTTCTAGCCACGACCTCATTCAAGTTGTGCTAATTCTGTATCAGCCATTTGAAGATATAAGGCGCCTCAGCACATACTCCCGTTAGAATTTTGTTTTATTTTTTGATAAAGCGCGCGTATGCAGCAAATATTAACTCAATGGAGGCTGTAATAAAGACTAAGTGGAACACCCAGCAATGACAAATGTCAGCAAGGAAAAAAAAAGAGAGAAGAACGAGTAGTATAGGAAGAAGGCGATAAGGTAGACGAGAATAAAACACCACAAATGTAACTAAATTCGATCTGCACCTACTAGCCTAAGCGTCAATATTGCTACAGCATATTTCCTCAGTACGCTCCTACGATATTTCTTTGCTGTTTCACCATTATTGCTTATTAGTAGATGCCTTTCTTTATTACATTTATTTCTATCATGACCGACGCAGAAAATGTGGAACTCACGGTACACGACCAGTCATGTAGCCATTCATTGCCTCTCACTTTTTTTTTTTTTTACTATTTTTGTCTTCTGATCAGCAGGTGAACGTGCTTAGTTCCACGGTCCGAACACACACGCAAAAGATTGCTCTCGTATATCTAGTACCGATACGGATGTCTAGTACGATGTTAGTACTGTATCTGAGCGGTACCTTTTACCGCGAGAAAAACCACAGATTGCAGGTCTCGTCGGAACGTGAGACAGGCACGTGACACGACTTCCCACCGCCTTCACAACGCCTTCACACCACTGAGAGCAATTTTTCGGACCTTCCGCGCGGCCATTTCAACTTGGGGTCCGCGCGCAACGCACTTTAACCGAGAAGCACGTTTAGGACATTTCGAGCTGTACTCACAGGAGACTTGGAGCAGACCAATCCGTTTGCTGGCGACTTGGAGTAGACCAAGTCCCCATTTTGCGTTGAGCTTTCTGCGTGCGCCGTCCAACGTATGGTGTTGCGAGCATTGCAATAATAACGATAAGAGCAAAAGAATCACACAAAGTCGGTATGGTTAGGCACGAGTTAACTTTGGAGCTACACTGGAGTCGGCGCACTCAACGGCAAGAAAATGTTCGCGTCGACAACTCAGAGTTTGGAAGGTGGGAGCGACTGCTAGGACCAAGATAAGGTAATCATGCTGGAAATGCGCGTCACAGCACTCAGTGGGCAAGAACATGACAGCCGGGCTCTTAGCCGCCCGGCCCCTCATTAAACCTTTACCAGGATATTAATAAGGCTTACGTGTGTACAGACCGCGGGTTCCCCACTTAATCTGCCATTTCAACTTCTTTGCACTCCAAAGGACAGTCCCAATGATCGCACTAAATGTGCCTCAGGGTTGTCGCCTTGATCCATGTACTTGGACCATGGACTAGGGCTGCCCGCGCGTCGCTCGCTGCGAAGACGCTTTTAACGGTTTCTGTGAATCTCTAGTCTCAACGATATAACTTGATTATTACTGCTGCGTTGTATTTGTATGCGTGTATTAAGTGCGGTATGCGCTGTATATATTATCTGTCTCGGGATTTTTATTGCGATAGCAATTATATGGACACTTGAACCGGATTTCTGCCGTCGGCGTCGCCGTCGTCGTCGCCGTCGCCGTGAGGTTCCCTATAGATAAAATCTTCGCCGCGCGCCGTATGCCCGAGAGGAAGCGTGCGGGGACGCGCGCTATCACGGAGAGCGAACGCACTCAATCTCCCACGCGCAAGCAAGGAAGCAGGAAGCCAGCGCCGGAGGGAGCAAGGGGGGGGGGGGGGGGGGGGCGCACTTCTCTGCCAACAACCGCGCTCGTCGCTCGCTCGCACCGTCTCTTATCTCCACACGGCTCTGACCTTTAAGCGCCGTGCATTCGCCGCTCAGTTTCCGTTGAAGCGATAGACCGCACGTACCTTCGCCCGCAGCGGCGTATGCTTGCTGCCAGCGATTTGACAGTCGTTGTCTGCTGTCATTCAGTGTGATCTCTTCGTGTTTGTGCGCGCTCACACCACGCTTGTTCATTCAGTTCGTAATAGTCGGGCCACATTTTCCAACGCACGCTACACACGCAATGCTGCCCGGATCGGCAGTGCAGCGCTACAGGTGTGTCCCTTCGCACGCGCTGCCCACGGGAAGCGCTTCTCATCAACACCACCGTTTCACACGCGCCTTCTCGTGGTCATCGAGTCTCTCTTCATGTCGGTCTACTTACGCCGCAGCACACCTGCTTACTTAATCAGCTCATGTTTACTACAATTCATATTGCTACCAAAGCCGCTCACCTTACTTCGTATGACATTGCTGTGTTGCTATCGCATTCATTGCTTCGCCCTTAGGGCGAAACTGTGACATTTTTTTGAAAGAAAGCGAACAAACAAACAAGAAAACACGACAATGGTTTTACTGACGAGCATCTCCGCAGAGATGGGCAACAAAAGTTGGAGAGAGTGAGGGGAGAGGCGTCTGGCTGAGGCTCCTGGCTTTGAACTCTGGGGCCAATTCAAACAGCAGCGTTTCGTCGTGAAACCCGTGGCGAGCAGTTTATCTCGGCGCACAACCAACTTGAAATTTTTTTGACGCGAAAAATGCGCGAGACGCAATAGAACGATTACTCTTCTCACGATGGGCGGTCGTGGCGTTCGCCAGCAAGCACGCCATACGTTTGGTGTGCGCCTCCCGTCGTGGCCCTATCGCCTAACCAACGATGTTCAATGCCTAACCCGAACAATGCGCAGGCGTATACGCGGCAAGTTATCGCGCACCGCAAGTAAGTTCGAAGACGCACTTTTAGAAGATGTACTCGATAATCTCGTTATAACAATAACAGGAAGGGGGGTAACGCTCGTTCATTAATCTCATTTTTAATTGAACAGCCCCATTGTCTACTCAGGCTCACGCACACTCCGGTCGGTCTCTGGAGAATGCCAGCGCTAAAATCGGCGAGGGTAAAAAGAAAAATGGAAAAAAAAAGGAATTTGTCGTATCCTCTGCTTATTTGGAAATCGGTGTTAAGCGAAGTTTTGTTTGATGCTCGTGCAAATGCTATAGTAAATGCTGTGCAAAAGTAACGCTAATGACGCAAACGCCCGACACGTGGTATGCGTGCAGTTGCACCCACTAAGCGGCTCATGCAACTTGTCTCTTACGGCGCAATATACCCCGTGGCCCAAGTTGTTGACTATTCGGCGAGACAGCGCCCGGAAAGTGGCAGCAAGGGGCAACGAAGATTCGCTTCGAAAGAAAAATAACGATATAGGAGTCTCTCCGTGTTTTTTGGCGTCGCTTCTGGCCCCGTCGCCCCCCCCCCCCCCCCCCTTAAAGTATTCAGAGAGGAGAACATCCTGCGCTCATGTAACGTTAGGCCCCTTGGCTACCTCATTAACTCTTCTAAATTACCGTCCCAGAAGGAACGACTGTTTGTTTTGTTTACGAGCCCGATTTCAGAGCGCTCTGAAAGAAACGTGCGTGGAGTTGCAACTCGCCTCTTCTTCGTCGGTGTGCGTGTGTGCTCATTCCTCTCCGTTCCTTTCTTTTTTTGTTTCGTGCAGGTCCGCTGGGAGACGCCACTGCGAGTCGACGCTACGCACCTCGTTCGAACGGTGAGTGGAGTTGGCGCGCCTGTGGGGGTTCTTTATGAGAGAGACACGAAAGAGAATTAGTTCCGATTGGGCCTGTTCTCGTATGTCTCCCCCCCCCTCCCCCTTTACTTGCTCCACCCCCCTTTTTTCTCTTGCTGTTGTTGTTGCTGCTGCCACTGCTTGTTATATTTATTTATTTATTTATTTATTTATTTATTTATTTATTTATTTATTTATTTATTTATTTATTTATTTATTTATTTATTTATTACCATGCGCATTAACCAAGCAGGCACAAAAGATGGTGGGTCGGTGCATGGACTCCGAAATCAGGTGGCGGGCGCTGCGCGTGCCGACCGATTTCTGAGGCAATGGTGGGGGTGCATGAAGCAATTCCTACAAAAGTTACTAGAGGCTAATCTGGCACTGCGATGGTTCAGCTACTGTGGGAAATATGGATTGTACATGGATTTGCCCTTATTTATGTGTGTGCGTATGCTTCAAACGTTATGGTAACTGTGTTTATTACGCTTTATATTTCTAAATTTCGAAGCAATCATTTTTTTTTCTATGCGGATGAAGCAAACTAGTCTCCGCGTACTGCGCAACGCCATTGCGAATTGCTGCCTTTATAACGCAATATTTCGTTGAAATTGATCGCTTTGCAATGTCACCAAAGCCGTCTGAAGCTAGTAGGATGACATTTTGACAAAACCATGTACTACCCACCATTTCCCATGCTGGCTACATAAACCGCCATACTTCCAGCTCACGTAAATGCTATGGCACTATAGGCTTCCTTGTAGTAATTTTTATAGGAACCTCTATGGGTGAGTAGGGGGTTTGCAAGGCGAGTTAATGAGAGATCGGAGTCCACTGAAAATTGAACATTCAGTGAAGGGTAAAAAAATTGTTATGTAGGATGGGTAACCGGTGGACCATTAAAGTTACAGAGTGGGTACAAAGCGAATGGAAGCGCAGTCGAGGACGGCAGAAAAATAGGCGGGGCGATGAAGTTAGGAAATTTGCAGGCGCAAGTTGGAATCAGCTACCACAAGACAGCGGTAATTGGAGATCGCAGGGAGAGGCCTTCGTCTTGCAGTGGTCATAAATATAGGCTGCTGCTGATGATGATACCGTTCGCTATGGAATGCATTCACCCTGGGATTAAATTACACTGCTGTAAAGTTGTGCTTGGGTGACGTTACCACCCGGATAATCATGCAGGCTTCTTCTCTCATATTGCTACACGCGTGTTGTGTTTGGCTGTTTGAACGAGGCGCGCGGGCGCCACCACACGAGAAAAGAGGAGGAAGAACGAACTGGGCTCGCGCTGTGAATCCAACCGCTCAGCGCTGCAACCGCTGTTGTAAATCTAATCTGTAAATAGTTGCTCGTCTAATTGACTCGTCCTTCGCGTAACAATATAAAGCAGGGCCCTCCTTGGACACAACAGAATAAGCGGTTTGCAAGGTAGAAGCAGGTCTCCATCGTGAATACAGTGGAGAGACACGCGCCAACTACGTTTGCCGCCGTGAACCAAACGTTTTCGGGGGCGAAGAACTTGACGCGGACGCGTAGACGAAGCTATCAGTCGCAATCGCCGCTCGTGCCAGAGATCGACGTGGATGGATTTTGTAGTTTCTGTCGTTTAGGACAATACATGTTTACTGCAGTTTAAAAAAATCGGGGGTAAGCTTTCGAGTGTGGCAACCGCCGGGAGCCCGGGCAACCACTTTTGGATGTACTACCTCGCTTAATTTCTGTTTACGGAGATACTTTTTGCAATATTTCAAACGGAAAGAACGAGAGCAAGCGCCGCGACATACGGTTGCACCGCATAAAGCGTGAGAAATTCACTCACACCAGTGACACCTGACTTTGAGAAGCAAGCGTTTCTACAACGTTAAAAAAAAAAAAAAAAAAAAAAAAAAACAAGCTTTGCATCAAGGGTTGTGCACCACTGAAGTGAAATGCTTGCGTAATTTACCTCAAGTCGCAGCTATGACGCGACTTTTTTTTTTCTTTTTTTTTACAACCTGAGTTTCGCAGTAGTGTTTATTTTTACTGTGTTTTGAAACGAGTCGCACGTTGCTCCCATTGTCTTATTACGCATGCATTTCCTGTACTACAGCCTCACGGGCTATTTAGACCCTCGTGGATGTCTATTGGTATGCGAATAAAGCAAAGGCAGAGCCACCGTTTAAGACGATGCGTGAAAGCACTTGATTTCTAATCAACTAATAGCACCTGCGTGGCACGGGTATCGGGTTCGGCTTCGTGTGTGAATTTCGTCGCGCTAACTGTTATTCATTATTTGCGCAGTGCGTGGAGAGCTTCGAGTAAACAACAGGTAACCCAGACAATGGTTTGACAAGCGCGATATGCGCGTCTGCCGGCGATGTATAAATGATTTAAACATTAGCAATGGCCCTTAATTAAGCATCGTGTAGCGCAATCTAGTACTCACCTCTTATGAATACATAACTTACCGGAGAGTTCGGAAAGGGCGGGGAGTTCGAGGGGCCGTATTATCGGCTGTCTCACTTCATGCAATTTGGCTGTCAGTTTACGATCCTACATACCTGTACAACTTTCTAGCATGCATCGCAGATGTAGTATGTCATCTTTCAATTAAAGGACAAAAAGAAATGTGCCGATTTGCGATAATATAAACCGCGGTAAGCGAAGCTACACAGCCGAGCTGCTACCGCCGGAGAGACGCGTTGGATCAAATCTGGCAACAACAGCACAATGTTGCCTGCGCGCGCTCTGACGGTTGCGGTACTTTCCAGGTTCCAGTGACTTTAGGAATATATGGCCTTCCAAACGGAGGCGCTAGATGCACGCAGCCAATAGTAGCCCCAGGAACACCCTGGAGCTACTGTCGACGATGTTTTCCCCCATGTTTACAATGGTCAAAGTTACCGCTGAGTGAACGCGTTCCAGCAGACGATACGTGCCCAGTAATAGCCAGAGTAACAGAAAATGCAAAATATAAGAGGCGTACTAACGCAGAAATGAAGAAAAGGGAAATGTCGTTAACAATTATATAGTGCTTTCTGCTTAAGTTACCAGCTGTACAACTGTTATGTTTTCTCTTCTCGTGCGTCAAAGGGGTGACATTGTTTTTATTGTTGTTGTCCCCTCGAATTCACTTGTTTACACAGCCGGAGGTGACGTAGAATATAGCCGCACACAACGATCCGGAGCGCTGGACGAGAAGCCTCACGTGGTGCACCCAGTGTCAAAAGGTGCGTCATTGCTTTTTTTTTTTTTTTTTTTTTTTTTTTTGTGCATGTGCTGGAGATGATAGAATCAATCATGAGCTCTAGCCATTTATTCATTTGTTCGTATGTATAGAATAAAAAAATATGCATTTAAGATGGCCGCACTGAAAGAAAAAGAATGGAAACTATATTTTAAAAGAGAGAGAGAGACAGAGAAAAACTAGAAAAAAGAAAAAAAAACGAGAAGCTTGAACGCATTTGGTCACGTTCGTTGAGTTGTTTAGCCGATTCAAAAAGCGTTGGCGGTTGACCTGAGCATCTCACCAGTGCCGAGTCATCTTACGCTTCTGTATAAATATTGTCAGAAAATATTAGAAAGCAGCGTTCTCAAATTTTTTGTCAAAAAAAGAAAAAAAGAAAACATAAGAGAGTACACCGTTTATGCTAAAGCAGCAAGAACTGCCAGCAGCTTCTCCTCTATTTACAAAGATACAATGAACGCTGAAAAAAGATACTCCACTTTAACGTGCTAGACTGGTGTTCAGCCATGCTGTCACTGTTGCGCGAAGTTGATTTTCCGGTAATTAATCTAGATCCACGGTAATTTTTTTCTCTTTGTGCTACGCTGAAGATCCTACGGCGAATATACCTGAAAAGGAGCAAGTCATCAACAAGCCGAATGAAGGTAACAAGAATTTATTCTCCGCGCACGCGCACACACACACTTTTCAATTAATTTTCTCGGTACATGGCGTCTAATTTAGCTCTACACGAACAGCTGTCAGCAGCCGCTCAAAAAAATATCCATTTATTTCTTAAACTGAACTTTTAATGATCGCATGCTCGGTTACTTTTAGAAAAAAATTAAGCTCTTGCAAAAGAAAGAGTGAAAGAAAAAATCGCCCGCAAGTCCTCAGTGCGCGAAAAATTTCGCAAAAGAAACCATGTCTTCCCGTTACCCTCTGGAGGACTAGCGCTCATTTGGCCATAACGTACAATGCACGCAGCTGCGTGCTATGTAATACTTAAATTTAAAAATGGACAGTCGCCAGCACCATTAAAGAAGGCATATGTTGCATGCCTCGGCTTCCCGCACCAGTCCGACCGCCTCTGTATAAAAACATAAGAGCCCTCAAACTGTACCGGAGTGCCTCGAGTTTAAGACTGTAGCATGCTAGAGAAAAATGTGGCGGTGGATTTTGTGTGCGCAGCCGCTGTGGCTGGTAAGCCATCATGGAAAAGATGTGCAGTGGATGCACTTGTTCGAGCTCCGACCTTCTGTTTCACGGCGTCGGGTTGGCTTCCTTTTGCAAACTTTCTTGAAACTAATTGGTCCTCGCGAATTCTTTGTATGGAAATTATTCGTCCCCATTTAGCCTTGCATTTGCACCGTACTACTGTTTACAGAACATTAAGAACAAAAAAAAAAACGTTCCTTGAATTACTACCAATAGTTGTCTACGGTGAGCGTTACTGACCAAACGTGATGTAAATTTAACCACGAGGGTACTACCCAGAGATAGAGAGGAGAGGAAAAAAAAGAGGGAAAGACAGGGAGGTTAGTCACTGTGAGTACCGGATGGCTACGCTGTGCTGGGGAAAGAGGTAAAAGGAATAAAAGGCGATAGAAGTGATAAAAATAAAGAGAGAAAAAATTCACTCAATAACGCGATGCAATACTCCACAACTTTAAAAGTCGGTCGCACGATCGGTCGCAAGTATCTGAGCAGCGCATTTAAGGCCTTAAGTTCCGAGACCGAAACAAGAAATTCAGGGAGGTCAACTAGATAAGCGTCTGGTTTGCTACCCCATACACCGGGTGTAAGGAAAATGAGGAAATAGAGGAAAAGAGAGATAAAGAGGAGGGGTGGAGGGCTGAATACTGCGTACAGACAAGAAGGCGCACAACAGGGCTACAAACGGCTACTCAGGCCGATGCAGCTGGAAAACTAGACCAGGACGCGAATAGCCGTTTGCGCCAGCGACGGATGTCGCCAAGGCCCACCAATTTTCGTTTCAGGAAATGTTCTGGATTCCATCCTGTTTAGAGCTGTCTTGGGAGAGATGCGCTGGACGTGGTACTGAGAGGATGTGCGCAAGAGATGCCCGAGGGTTTCTTAGCCCCCGCAGTAATGGAGCGTTAGTCTATCGGTCGTTGCAAAACAGTAAGAATAGGTGTTCGGAAATGTTAACTTTTGGACATGCGTGGTAGCGCAATGTTACATCGCAGCGGGAAACGCTAGCTGGCACTTGCGGTCGTAACAAAGGGTCCAGAACACGCAGCCTGCCCCCCCCCCCCTCAAAAAAAAAAAAGAACGCTCAGAGGACTCCACAAAGCGTGTGTCATTTTGCAACGAAGCAAAGTTAACTTTCTTGCAGCATCCGTTTTCGCCAAATAAACTGGAAGCGTCTGCAGAAGAATCGAAAGCTCGCTGGTAAAGTTTCGGAATAGAGTCGACTCCCGTTAATTCGACCCTGCAGTAGCGCAATGTTTGGTCGAATTATCCAAAAAGCCGAATTAACAAATGACGGCAAAATTAACGAATTGAAATCTTTTTTTTTTATTGTCTGAAGCAGTATGTCGTCGTCGACGACAACTTCAAATACAGTGTTACAATGACTCTACATGCCATCGTCGGTGCGCGGCCCAGTGTCCTCAGCGCTAAGAAATCCGCAAAAAAGACATCGCCCGGGATACAGCAACAGTCGGCCTCATCACTGCAGGACACGTTGCTGCCGTCACCTTCGTCGCCTATGGAAGCAGCAGCGCCGTCTGCTGAACTTCTTGCTTTCAAACATTTAGTAACCGCTACGCGCATAACGGGACGCCGGTGGCTGTCCAACTAACCGAAGCGGCATATTTCTAGTTTAAGCTAAACGCGTTTTTTCTACAATAGCAATGTATGCTTTCTCGCCAGCAATTCCAGTGCGTCCGAATTAATCAAAATATCTAATATATAAATATATTATTCTGCTGCCTATTAATCATCCATCATGGTACAAAACCTTAGCGTCATGCAGCATGGTTGACGCTCTACTTATGCTTGTGTCTGTATTCTTCTTTATATGATATGCCTCGACGGCCAGCCGCACACACCTATTTTTACTGTTATACAAGATCTTTTTTTTTTTTCCAACATAGACCTGCACCCACACTGATGACAGCGTGAAGGCAAAAAGCGCAAAGGGAGGTTTACGCTGAGCGACTTTTCATGCTGAACGTAGTTTTCATGCTCACTTGATCTAGCATTAACGCAACGCTGCGTTTGCCCTGTGTAACCCCCATATTCAGAAATGCGCCTTAACTTTAAGACCTTGGTTAAGATAACGCCTGACTTGAACGCTCCAAAGAAAAGGCAGTGCATATCTTGGGCACGTTCACGCCAGGCGTTGCAATTCAAGCATGAGCTTCAAGTTAAGGAGCATTTCTGAATACGGGGCAATGACATTCCGCGCGTGGTCGGGTACTGGTAAACAACGCTGAGTGAACGTTGCACAAACGGCTTCTTGCGATTTATTTTACAAATTTTTTCTAGACACGTTCCGGCATTTTCTAGTTTCCTGTCCAACAAGGGACGTCGTTGCATTCCTTAAATATACACCGGACATCATGGCGACGGTGAAAATTCGCCTGGGATGTCTACAGAATTGCTATCGCAATAAAACAGAAATAAGGAAGGTTGCAAACCGTCAAAGCGAGCTTTGCCCCGGAAACACTCTTACTGTGGAGAAGCCAGCTCTCGCAAACAATTTTTAATGATATACGCACGCATGGACAACTTTCGAAACGCTTCGCTGGCTCCATAGGTATGCTACCGCCAGTAAAACAAGAAGCGTGGTTTTTAATGATCGCTTCGGCATCCGGGAAGCTTCACATGTTTTACCAGTGCTGTTGCAGCGGCAACACTATTTATTCCCAGAAATGAATCAACCATTCAGAAAAAAAGACAATAATGCATGAACATGGAACTTGTGTTGTGGTCCCCTTAAATATAAACTGTTCTTGGCAGCGTGTTCAAGCACACTATTATTGCAGTATACTTGAATGTTCCTGGATAGTACACTTTCACGTATCGCGGAGGAAGTAAGCCCGCCCAGACTACGCTTTTAGTGCCGTGCGCAAATGTCTACCTTCGTGAAGCGTACTCATGGACGTCTGCATTTTCAGGTTCCTTACGAGAGCCTCCAACAAGATACCAACTGCCGCAAACTGTCAGCTCACCAAGTAAGATAAAAGTGCCGTTTTCATGACTATCCTTATTGTTGTTGCCCAATGCATTCTTAGGTTCATAGGACGCCTCACTTCATCGCCATTGAACCATCATCACTCCCGTGCAAACTTGCTCACACTGATACTGAATAACGATACTCACAGTGTGAAACAGGATGCACTACTTTGGGTCTAGTAAAATCTACTGAAAGCTGCTGATGCGAACACGGCAGCGACTTCTGAAAAGAAAGAACACATAAAGTTATGCGTTTGTAAGACTACTCCATGCCAAGTTACATTCATCGTGTCCAATACAACCTACGTCACAGTCACATAAGATTACACGTGGCAGCTGTTCATAAAGGTAACATGTTGTTCTTTACGAAATAGCTACCATGACCCAAGGACGAACGATTGAAGCAGCCCACTTGTTTAGATCTGCACCTGTGCCCTTGCTCAATACATGCGGCTCTCTCGTGTGGTAAAACGTGAGTGCCTCCAATCACGTGTGATTTTACTGCGAAAGTCGTTGACTTGTTTCCCTCAAAAGAATCGGAATGGTAGCCGTGGATGTGTTTTCAGAACCTCCGGAACAAAACGATCCCAAGCCCCAGGTGGTGAACTTGAGTCACGAACCCGTCGACAACTTGGCCGAGAAGCCTCAGGTCCTCTTTGGCTCGGAGAGAGGTACGGTCAAGGCACGACCTGCGATCTCAGTTATCAGTAGTACATAAAGTAACACATTTTAGAGTTATTTGTTCAACATTCAACCTTCAAATAGAGTTTCTCAATCACTCAACTTCTTTATTTATATAAGCGTTGAAAAATTAGCACGTTCATGAGAAAATTGCCTAAAACGCAATCAATGAACTCTTGATTAGTTTATTCGAACCGTTACAGCACCGTACGAGAACCGAAAGATTTTTCGCCTACGCCCCCTTTTTTCAGATTCCATGCACAACACGGACGAAAAGACCCAAGTCGTCAATCCTCCAAACGGTTGATGCATTTTTTTGCTCATTCTCGAACTTTACTTTTACGGACAGCCAGGAAATTCACGAAAACTAAAATTAATATCCTGAGATTCTTGCGCTCGCAAATTCACAGAAATGCGTAATAAGCGCAGTTTTTCATGGCATCACAATTCAACACGTCGATGCACACTGAAGGCATTTTGCGTAGTCCTTCTTCAGCACGTTTATCCTTTTTTGCAAAATTTTCGATTATCACCTTTCATAAAAGTATATTAACTAGAGTACAGTGCCTCGGACAGGCTGTCCGACGTTTCGTTAGGTGAACCTATCTTTCCCAAAGATGGCCTTGTCAACATAGGGTGTTAGTTTTAGGGAGTTAAGTAGAGTTACGCCACGTGCTATCGCTGTCCGCTTTCCATTGCAGACAGCCGCCGCCGAACAAACCCGTTAAAATTAACACAACAAGGATGACATGACCGCCTTTGACAAAAATAGGTCCATCTATAGAAACGTCAGCCAGCCTCTGGGAGGCAGTTTATCCAGTTCGTGCGACCTTTATCACACAGTGCGTTTCTATCAGTCAACCCCCACCTTGACTGCGGACTTTTCATCCTTTAACCCCCTCCCAATAAGCCAAGAAAAAGGAATTAGCTTGTAATCGATCTTTGTTACAGATGAATCTCGCTGTTACATTTCCCCACCTTGACTAAGGTTAGCGTGCTGAGTTAACTACAGAAGGATACTTCAGAAGGCAAAATGCACAGAAAGAGCATGCTTCAGAAGTAGAACTACAGTTTAGCGCTCTCTCAGACGCCGCTACTGTTCCAACAGAGTCGGTGAAGAATCTCGGCGAGAAACCGCAAGTGGTCAATCCCGATGTGGACCCCGTACGAAACTACAAGGAAAAACCGAACACTCTCAAAGCAACCTATCCCGGTGAGCCGGCCTCAAGAGTGACTCTCAACAGCACCTTCTCCCGACGCCGCCGCAGACGAAAAATTATCGCGAAACAATCGACTGTTCGCGATGTAACGCTGCTGTTTACGCGGTGGCAAACAATAATAATAATAACAACAATGTCATATCGCGTAGTGAAACTGTGATGTAGGTAATATTGGACATAGCTACGACAACAAGTGACTACGCAACATTCGCGAGGTTTCTACAAATCTAAACCAGAGCACTTACAGGCTAAATAAACATTCTTCCAGCGGAAAAAAAAATAATAAGACACGAACGAGCAAAGAGGACGACAGGACACTGGGCTAGCTAGACCAACTGAGAGGCTATAGCGTCTGTCCTGTCTTCGCTAGACCGCATTTTTATCCGCTAGAACAATGTTTAGCACCAAACTAGAACCATAAGTGTCTCACGCTTACAAATTCCATCGCCGCCTCAGATTTTACGTAGGGAGCCTACTTGTACCTGATTTCACGGCGCTTCTTGCGCCATCTGTCGCAAGCGGGGCGACCTAGGCGCCGGTTTTTAGAAGCAGTCACAATTACAAGTGTTCTGCAGTAGTTTGCCTGAATGGCGACTCAATACTTTCGTTTTATATTCACCTCGCGTGACAACAGCAGCGTCGCTGAGTTGGTGCTCTGGTTTATATCATGGCATTATTTCATGCGCCTCATCTTCCTCATCGTCACGTCGCCCACAGCTCAAACAACTGGCCGTATATGTAAGACGCGAAACGTCTACCATAAATGCCAGAATAAATGAACTCCGTGGTTATTTTCTTTTTTAATTCTGCAAACCACTAAGTGTGTTATAAAAGGCCAGTATCTAAATACCATATTTCTCATTTTTATAAGCTTCCTCGCGCCATTCCTAAAAAAAAACGAATAAACGAAATTAGCTTAGATTTACCGACTCGGTGTCTCATACAGTTTACGTGGCGGACACATAATCGCTAGCCGCACGACCTGTGATTGACGCCGAAGTTGTGGCGCCTAGACAGCGCAATGACGGTATCGTAGAAGAAGCCTTCGGTCGAGGGGGAGCCCATAATGTATCGGCGGTTCGCGGAAGCAAGCGAATAAGGAGATCGAAGTGACCACCGAGATAGCGTGTACTGCAATAGAGGCTGGAGGATACGGCGTTGACACATCTTTTCTCTCTTGTACTTTGATCGAATATGCGGCCGTCTGGGCAGGACCTGAAATAAAGCCCCAGAATGTTTAATGTTAAAGTGGGCTTCTTTTTTTCTCTCTCTCTCTCTTTGGGGCGTGAAAGCAGTAAAGTAAGGAAGGACGTGGAAGCGATGCAGATGAGACGGAGTGAGAAAGCGCGATTTGTAATGCCTTTAAAATACCCCTGGGTGACAAATGACAGCGACTATCACGCTCAACTTTTTTTGCGTATGCGGGCGAGGTGGCACGGTTGGCGCGTCGGGCTCCATAAAAACCTAGTCTCGCAATTTCCCCGGCTTAAAAACGTTCATATAAAACGCCACGAAAAACGTAAAGCGCGCTGAAAAAAAAAATACCATAAGTGAGAAACCTGTTCGTTCAAAGCGCGAAAAAAAAAAGCGTTCAGGTCATTAATCTTGATGGCCGAGAAAAATCCTTTCTGTGTGGTCGTTCTACGTAGTTACCGGTTAAGAAACAACGAACTGCGTGAATGTGAAGGGTCCCGAGACGTTATTCTTCGCTCTGATTGCGTTGCGGTCCACAAAAGCGCCGCCGAAAAAGGTGGACGACCTAAGAAAAAAAATATCACAAACGAAACGACAACGAAAAATATAGCTCTTGTCTTCCAGTTCAGCGCTCCATATCTCAACAGGAAATCAGTAAACATTCATTATTAGGCGAACATAAAAGCAACGCATACAAGCGATCATTTTTTTCGTTTATTATTTTTGTCATTGCTTCGTATAGGAAGCCTGATTTATAGTCCTCGCCCGCAGGCTTACAGGGTCATCACAACGTCTTCGTTGTTCTGATGGGGGCCTCTGTCATGCATATAGTTTCGTGATCCAAAAACGCGGATTGACAATGCCGTTTCGTGTACTGAAATCTTGCAACTTATCCCCCTCCTTCGAAACAGATGTGGCGAGGAGCATAGACCGAAGGCTGGGCTCACCTATAAAAGGTAAGTTTTTCCGCGATCAGAGAAGGATAGTGAATTCTGCCCTGATCTGCTATTACTCTATGAGCATTCACGCCACTGCGTTTGTTTTATCCTTCTTCTTATTTGTTTCGGATGCCTCCTATAGCGTTTATTAGTAGTATGGCGTTAGATTGTGAACTGTGCTCCAATCTATTATTATTAGATTGGTTTGTCCTCGGCCTCTTCCTCTAGTGCGCTCGCCTGTAGATGAAGGCCTTACCGCCAACACCTATGGCCGTTAAGAATATCCCACGTTCTCAATATTTTCTTTTCAGTCTCATTTTGACTGTGTGTATTCCTTTTTACTTTCGTCCAATCTGCGCGCAGACACTTCGACAAAGATTCAGGAAAGACCACAGGTGCCTCCGAGAGTGCCCCTACCAGCAAGTAAGTACCAACGAGTGTTCGCAGGACGTCGCTAGAACAATTAGGAATGTCGATGAGGCTAACGTCCCCTTGTCGACAAGCTACCTTGTGGAAACGTTGGCTTCAGCGACATCACTTGTTCTATCACTGTTAATCACTCCAAGCCTCTATCCTCCTGTCTCTCGCTTTAGATCCACAAGGAAAGATACTATTGGCAAGGAGGTGTTTTGTTTATCATATTTTAAGATCCAAAATATGTTGATATACAGCATAGCAATAAAACTATGGTAGAAATAGAATCACACACGTTTAAATCAATGTTTTATGCATCTGCGAAGTGCATGAGAAAAAGAACAAGCTAAAAGGTGCCGTTTGTATTCGCACTGGAATTTTCGTAATCTGATTCACGGCATACTTTGAAAGAAAGAAAGAGAACTACGGAAACTTTTCTATCGATAACGATGAAAAAGAGAGAGAGAGAGAGAGAAAGAAATACGAGAGGGCGAATTATGTCAAATTGCGCAAGCAGGATTTCTTACGCATTTAACCTGGTCTAACCGATATAACAGTGCTTTCATTATCAGCACTGTTGAAGGTGAGAGATAGAAGGCCTCGATTATATTAGCGTGTATCCGGACACTGACAGGTTATTTACGAGTTAAGCGCGAGGTTCGCCTCTTGGTTAGGTTAGTCGCATGTTGGTTAGGTTGGATCGTTAGGTGGGCCGGCGCACATGATAATTCTTATATCGTCTAAAACGCAACACGGCTGCTGCAAACACCTGAAAATAGATAACACGGATGAATAGATGCTATCCGTCGTACACGGATATCAAGACGACGCAATTAAATTATTATGATTCTTTAATCACGTGAGAGTGTGCGTATGCTCACCACAATTCTGCGCGTTGCTCACAGAACCATGATATCGCATGTGTAAATTTGTTTTCACTTATCTTTTAGGCAAACAGCTCTCTCCTATTTCAGATCTACACTGTCGGTAGCGTCGTGGTATGCTGCATTGTCATTTCAACTGAGAACAAAAGTGAAAATCTATTTGCGATGACAAGAAAAAAATCTTGACTCATTACAAAAAAAAGAAAGATAGATATAACGAAGGCGACAATAACTTGAATAATTAGAGACGTTACAATTGCAAATTGTAACGTCTCTGGAGCATGTAGTAAAAACGTGAACTCGAAGTAGTGGGTTGTGTGAATCGCCGACGTCGCTTCTTTTGTTGAATGGCACTCCGTTGCGTTCTTAAACGAAAGAAAAAAGTGCATTACTATTAAACACCTTTTTTTTTCTCTCTCTCTCCACGTTCGATGAAATTCCCCAGCGAGATGCCCCCATCTCTTAACATTTGGATGTTTTGCTACCTACTACTGCGAGTGAAGTGAAATATCTGCTATGCCTGTCGTCTCTCAGAAGAAGTTGTCGACAGCAGACGCCTAACCCAATCAAAGCTTTCTAAATATATTGCATTACCGTTCAGCAGGGAACACGATATTTATAAATCTCTCAGGTTACAGTGTGAGTCGCTCTCGACAAAAGCTTTTCGAGCCTGACGATAATTGCATCTCATTCGCGCGTGTTGTCTAAGAGGTTTTAGTGGCTCGCAGTGCAGTAAACAAGGTTAAGCTTATTTTCCGTGACTGGATTACTCAGGCAAACAAATGAACAAACCAGCTCAATACCAACAAAGAAGCAAGCAATATACCCGCGTCTTATTGGTGCAGGCTCGCCTTCACGTCACTGACGAATAAAAGACAATAAAAAAAAATATTACCCGGCAGGGCACTAGCACATCGATTAAGTTAAAGACCGCACGTTCTCTTCGCATGAAGGGAGAGAAAACAAAGTGTTCGTATTTAACAGCATTACGCCGTAATGTAGCGAGAAATAATAAAATTAAGCAGCGCCATTAAGTTCTTCGTTCTGCTTCTTTCCTCTATCTCTCTCTCTATTTGGTCTGCTCGTCTCCTCAGCAACAACGAGAAAAGAACGACACCCATCGAAAGCGCAGCGAATAGTGTCACCTTTTCTCCATTTTCTTTTTTTCTTTCGCAGGGCCGTACGGCGAGCGTGACCCTGTTCCTCAAATTCCGGTGCCACCATCACGTAAGTTCATTTTGCACGCTAGAGCACAGATAAACTAATAAACGCGAAGTGCACTCAGCTCTGCTTTCCTGGGCCAGCCAAACTTTTTTTTTCCTCCAGGGCCGTGGCGACATGCTACCTTTTCACGAACCGTCGAGACGATGCTATACAATTGAGTCACGAAAAAACAAAATCTGCGAACACGCTGCGTCGACCCCAAGAGCAACACTATATAGTCGTGGCCTGCTTGTTCAGTGGCAATTAGAGGATGGAGAGCGATAACTCGGAGAAAGTTTGTATAGTGTGGCGGCCAGATGAAGGAGTGCAGTTGTCGCGAAACGCGCGCACGCGTTTAGGACGATGACGCTTTGTCTTTTCGTGGCACACACAAAGCCAGTGCATAATAGGGACGCGCGTCCTTGAACGTACTGTCACGTTGTTGCGACGATGAACGAAGTAAACACTGCCAAAAAGTGCGAGTGGAGAATTTCGCTCTCTATTTGGCCCAACTCCCGTGCCCCAGAAAAGAAAAAGCATGCAAAACTCGAATCATAACGATAGAGGCGAGCACAGTCGTCGGTCGTCGAATCTGAACTGACGCGGGGTAAAGTCTTATATCCGCTGTTTATAACCATGTATCACCGCATATCTCAGAGTAATCGCTGGTGTACTCGTTTACATTCGATGACGTGCAGTGCTCAGCGATTGAAACGAGAGATACTTACTCGGAGCGGGTGATCGCCGGCAATGTTTCGCGCCACCGTTGGGCGCTGGGGATGCCGATGTAAAGTGTGTGTGTTTGTTTTTTTCTCTCTGTCAAACGAAAGGCGATCGCCTTTGTAATGGATTGTGACAGCATTCGACCCACTCAGCGTTCACCAGCGGCGCGAAAAGGGCGGGTTGCCATGCGGTCCGAGTATCGCGTTTCAATCGCTGAGCACTGTAAAGATACGTTCACACTAGCGGGAGAAACGCGCGCGGCATGTCGCAGCTGGCATAACGCACCTGCCTTGGCATGGCCACACTTTCGGGCGTCGCCGGGGCGAGCAAGTGAATCGCTATCAGCTTGATTCACTGCGGCTATGATCAGCGATGCTGAGTGAGGGGGGTATATTTCCTTGCATAGCATTTGCCCGCGTGAATGAATCGGCCGCTCCTTATTGATCTCCCCGATCAGCGACAAGGGGCCTGCCGCGAAAAATGGCTCCAAGACCCATTCGCTCCGCGGCAGGAAGAAGTTGCCGCTCGCCTGTTTTCGCGGCACGCTTTCTGCCGCCTGCGGCATGCCGCGCGCGCGTTTTTGCCGCTAGTGTGGACGTACCTTACAACACTATGCGCGTCGCCGTGCGAGCAATCTGATTAGACAAGATTCTGTCGCTATTAAATTGGCGACAATGTTCAATAAGTTTCGGATACGGTAGGCGCGTCTTGCATCAAGCGATAACTTGATAGCAGTGATAATCCGGTGAAAGATGGTCATAGGAAAAAATGCAAAACAATGTTCTTCTTTCTGGGGTTTTACATGCCAAAACCAGTTCTGATTATGAGACACGCCGTAGTGGAAGGCTCCGGATTAATTTTGACCACCTGGGGTTCTTTAACATGCACTACAACGCAAGCACACGGGCGTTTTTGCATTTCGCCTCCATCGAAATGCGGCCGCCGCGGCCGCATTTCGGCGGCCGCATGGGCCGCCGCGATCTCGTGCTCAGTAGTGCCTTAGCTGACTGAGCCACCGCGGCGGGTGAAATGCAAAAACGCCCGTGCACTTAGATTTGAGTGCCCGTTAAAGAACCCCAGGTGGTCAAAATTAATTCGGAGTCCCATATTACAGCCTGCCTCATAATCAGATCGTTATATTAGCACTTCAAACCCCAAATCTGTTTATATATACATTTTTTTTTTCGTTTCCTTCCAGAGAGTGCCATCAGCAACGCACATCGTCCACCATATGGAGGCAACAAACGTGAGTGCTGACGGGCAACAAAGCATAAAGAAAGGAAGGAGGAAGCGTTGCGTTGTTGTTGTTGTTGTTGTTGTTGTTGTTGTTGTTGTTGTTGTTGTTGTTGTTGTTGTTGTTGTTGTTGTTGTTGTTGTTGTTGTTGTTGTTGTTGTTGTTGTTGTTGTTGTTGTTGTTGTTGTTGTTGTTGTGTATGTGTGCGTGCTTGTTTTTTACTGTCTGCCTGTCGTTCTATGGTCGCGCTGTGTCCAAGTAGAGTGATTAATATGCACCAAGAAGCCTAAATATCCATTTTATGGAGCAGCATAATTTAACAAGTATCTTTTTTTCTATTATCATCATTATTAATATCAACATCATCATCTCATTATTATCATCACTGTTCAAATAGACGTTGGTAACTGTAAGGCAGCAGCTGCTACTCTCGTTCTCTTAATTATTGATGTGCTCGAAAAAAAAAGTTTCAAACAAAGGATAGAGAAAAGACCATAGTAACAATATAGTAGCAACAGTTGTAAAGTTCGCGCGCGCGCACGCACGCACGCATGCACACACACACACACACACACACACACACACACACACACACACACACACACACACACACACACACGCACAACGTAAACCGACAAGAAGAAATGTTCCTGAGCAGTTCACGAAATTCCAATATCCATGTTGAAGTGCAAATTACGGCCCCTATTGCAAACAGAGCATCCGCAAACACGCACACAAGAAACCCGTACGTGATCTCTCATTCTTGTGTTGTTGAGGTTAAACGTGCATTTCAAAGGATTTTGCAGGTGACTCATAACCAAATAACAAGAAGCAGAATACAACCTAAGACAATATGTTGCAATAAATATCCAATTAATATCAGAGACAACACCGTGCAAATAACGCACTAGAATAACCTAACATGGATATAGGTGCACACTTTATTATCATAAGTCATTGAGTGCATTAAGATAGCGAAAAAAAAATCTCATAAACGACTGTCATTAAAAATCCTATCTCCAACGCCAGGCTTGCCTGATTACGTCTTTCGTCGTTTTCTCTCTCTTTCACACTCGTGTATATTACATAGCCTTCTTTAGTCAATGGCTGAAGTCCTGAATATGACACTAATTCCTGCAAGATACCTAATTCCAATAGAGTTTAACTCATTAATGTCCTAAGCAACGGAGAAATTGCGGCTTTAAAATTGCCCTTAAGACGATAAAATAGAGATTATTTAAGCTTATGATTACGGTAGTACGTTACGTACTGCGCCGAATCTTACAATATAAAAAAACAGACTTGAATAGAAGCTAAGGGGCGTGCCACTAGCGCTGGAACGGAAACATGACAGGCGTAACGTTAAAAGATATGAAGACAGCAAAGCGAATTAGGACGGCAAATGAGAGTGGATGATGTTGTAGCTGAGATTAACAGCAAGTAGCGGAGTCGCGCGTGTCGTATTAGTCCACAGAACTAATCTATTAGAGTGCCGTTATACAAGTCTACTAGAGTGCCGAGGAAAGGGAAATGCACTCTGTGGCGGCAGAGGATTCGGTGGAGCAATGAAATTAGGCTTATGACAAGACGGATTACGAAACACAGAGGTAACTGGAGATCATTGACAGAGGCCTTCATCCTGCGACTTAACGTGATGACGATGATGATGATCACGTTGATAAATGGCGCCAGATAACAGACACAGCGCGAAGTTAATGGCAATTTATTTACTTATGTATAGATTTTTTATTCAGCCTTCTAAAGTTTATAACGCCAGTAAGTAATCTGACGCTTAGTGCAAAAGTGTGATACGTAGATACCTCTGATTTTACTATAAGTTTTACATCGAAGCTGTATATGCCTAGGCTGAAAGACTCGTGGTCCGACCACAGAAACCCTCCGGCGGAAATAAACCTATCGAAAACCTATCGAAAACTCGCGTCTCGTTCACATGGTACATACCGAAATTCGCATGGAAGGGTGCGAATATATGACTAACATGATGACAGATCATGATATCAATAACCTCACATGCTCGTCAGTTACGTCACGATTAACATAAGCGAGTATGAGGCAGGGAAAAGAAAGAAAGAAAGAAAGAAAGAAAGAAAGAAAGAAAGAAAGAAAGAAAGAAGAAAGAAAGAAAGAAAGAAAGAAAGAAAGAAATCACATGTGGCTAATACCGGGGCCGCACTTTTCAGCTTCGCTGGTTTACCATCTGTATGGGGTGCATGGGCGGTGAATTCAATTTTTTAAATTCTGATTTCAAGAAGAGGAAAAGCTTACAAACAAACAAAACTAACATTTTCTTTTTTGCGTGTTTGTTACAGAGGACTACCCTGGGCCACCGAGATGGCCAGCATACCCCCGGCCACCCTGTACGTATACGCTCAGATTTTATTACGAGAAGCAATGTGTGATTGATTGCTAGCCTGCTATCCTAGTTTAAAGGACCAGTTCGATTTATGAAATGCAGCGTGCACGTTCATGAAGACAGCGTTTCGACTATTGGACGATTACTTATCTCTTAACTGGCGGTAAACTGAAGTTAAAGGACCTCGAATCTTGTCCACGTTTTCGTGCGCCCTGCGATTCAGACCACATAGTCGAAGACCATTTCAACAAAGAAAAAATTATTCTAAGCCCCCTGCTTCTAAGCACGACAGTTATTTCAACCCCGACGGCCGATAATGGCTACATACAAGCAGAAGTCAGCTTTTCAATGTCTCCTCTTAACTTTCAATGTTCGAAGCGCAAAGGCTCAGTCGGTTCCGAGACAATAGGTTCAATTTCTCAGAACCTCTGGCGCTAGGTGACGTCTGCAGGAGGTCTAACAAAAACGCGACCATACCTAACGTTTGGCTAAGCTCATGCCCAACCAAAGCGCTCACCGCAACTTATAAATCAACGAAGTAGTCTTCCTTTCCGTGCGCAAGGTCGCGCACATTTTACCTCGGATCTTGCTACCGTGATCGGTTTATTCCTGTGTCTAGCTGTAAGTCTGTGCTGTCACCAACACCACGAAACATTTTTGAATGGCAATAACCTGAATCTGCACTACGAGAGACGCCTTAATGGAGGGCTCCAGACTCACTTTGATCAGCAGGGGTTCTCTAAAGGTGCACCTAAACCTAAGAATACAAGTGTTTTTCGTACTGCGGGCCCCTATCGGTATGCGACCGGTGCACCGTCGAATGGAACCAAGCCACCTCGGACTCGGCAGCTGAACGCCATAGGCACTGAGTCACAGTGACCAGAGATCGCCACACGCTGCTTCCAATGCAGGCAATCTCTGTATAGCTTTATAGGCTTCAGGGAATTCACGTAAGCGGAAACTGCGGCTTAATAGAACGTCACGCGAAAGCTCTTACGCGCGAAAGAAAGCCCGCCATGGGAGCATCACTGCCTTTCTGGTAGTGAAGCGAACGCCCGCTCGTGTTACCTGGACGAGACTATCATTGGCACCTAGCTCTTGGTACGCTTATATTATGAAACGCGATTGTTGCGTAATACTTGATATATATACCTTGCACTTTTCTTCGAAGCGACGGCAGGAATATACCGCGAAGTAACTTACGTTCACGCAAGAACAGGGAATTTTCTCGCAGCTGAGACGTGAACTTCAATAAAACTACGGTGAGATAAGAACTGTTATTTGTGCTTTAAAAAAAAGAACACAGAATGGGCAAGAGAGAACGAGTTAAGTTGTAATGCAGGAAGGAAGCCTGCGAATATCGTTGTCTCAGGAAAGTGCGAAATGAGAAAGAAGGAAGTTTCTTCCGCATGCATGTGGGCGAAAGACAAGAAGTCGAGTGTTCTCAAGCGCAAGGCTTCTTCGTAAACCGCTGCAGCATCGCATGGAGATGCAGACTCTTGACGCAAGGATCTTGTTAAGCTCGCATTTGCGGCAGACTGCTATTATTTTTGGCCGCTGCCAGCGTCTTCAGCGCCGCCAGCGACGCGGCTATAGTAATTAGGCGCACAACTGCAGTTGTGCGTTTGTCGCTACACGAGCGCCGCTCAAACGCGCATCCAACGCTTCCGTACGCACTTTATTTGGGCCAAATATACTAGCCATCAGGAGGGCCTGGCTCCGCGTTAATTTCGCTTTTTTTTTTATGTTCCCTTCCAAGAAACACCGGATGAAAAATGTATCCTCTTTTTTTTTTCGCTTCCTTTTTGTTTTCCCCTCTCTCGTTTTCAGCTTCCAACACCTTTACGGTGTTTCTGTGACGGAGTACAAAAACTGCTCGCGGCGGGCGAGCATGACTATATGCTATGGGCCAGACATTACACGTAAGGACGTCGGGGGCTGCCGTGCACGTATTTGCCCACAAATCCGGATCCCAAAGACTCCTTAAAACGAAACCACCGGGTTCCTTTGCCCTCTTGTGTTTACTCCGCGCGTCCAAAACCCTGCCTATACCGGCAGCGCTAACGGTGGGTTTCCCTCGCTCACGGCCCCCTATCTTCCAAACCCTATATGTGGCAGCCCCAGGATCGCAACATCGAATTGCGAAACTCTGTTTTCTTTCTACCCCGAATTATTTATCCAGTCTTATACGTTCACTGGCCTTACTAGTATTTCGTGATCTCCACTAACCTTGCGGTCTTTACCCGATACTGAACCATGTTAGCGAAAGATTACGCATTTGCGGTTTTCACCTGCGCATTACCTATACGACTGGGCAGTTGTAAATGAAACGGCTCTGGTATCTCGGGTTGAGAAGGAAGGACTTACGTAGCGCTGGTTCAACGAAGCTACTTCGCTGTTCCACGGAACTCAAATACAGTTCCTTCGGTCTTAGATACCCTGCTATGTAAACACGACGGAACGCTTCTATCGGTTAATTCAGTAAAGCTTTAGGGTTAATCTGAGCGAATCAATATAATTATCTAACGTGAGACCATGCAACAACAGCATAAGAGATATCTTCGCCTGTAGCCATATCACAGAAGCTTGAGATGAATGATGATCTCTATCTGAAAATCACGTTGTCGGAAGGAGTACACCACTGTAATCAAAATAGATTCGCCCAGCAGGTAACATATCACTGTGGTTTTCTTTGATTATCTGTCATAAGCAATCAGAATACCGGTGCGAAGGCAGCTCGAGTGATGCCAATATACTTTGCGTACAAGTTTGAGGTGTTTGGTTTTGTTTCGTGTGGTTATTTCACCGTTCTCAGTGAACAAACGTCGGTTATCTTTCCTATTTTGCATCAGTTGGATATGGAGTGCCCGTCGGAAACGTCCAAGTGCCCACCACGCCGAAACCACCAAGTAAGTTTTATTTTGTATGTTTATGTCATCATCATCATCATCAGCAGCAGCAGCAGCCTATTTTATGTCCACTGCAGGACTCCAATCCAATTACCCCTGTCTTGCGCTAGCGTATTCCAACTTGCGCCTGCAAATTTCCTAACTTCATCATCCCATCTGGTTTTCTGCCGATCTCGACTGCGCTTCCCTTCTCTTGGTATCCATTCTGTAACCCTAATGGTCCACCGGTTATCCATCCTACGCATTACATGGCCTGCCCAGCTCCATTTCTTCCGCTTAATGTCAACTAGAATATCGGCTATCCCCGTGTTTATGTACACGTATCGCAAAGGCCAGTACACCCTGGATAAATAAAAACGCGGGCACTGGCTTTGGCTGGCTAGGCGCAATTACGGCTCACCTCCGGTTGAACAGAACCACTGCCTTCGTAAACGACGACCCTCACACGCTATTAGACTGCGCACAAAACAGGTGCAGGAGAGCTGTGTGGAAAGATAACGATAAAGACTGAACGAAATACCCACACCATCAGACAAGAAACTATTTCCATAAAAAGCACGGTAGTTTCTTTTTTCTCTTTTCTTTTCTTTCTTTCTTTTTTTCCGCGCCTCATGTACAAACCGTGGCGTTAAAGATATTCGCAAAGCGGCGTATATGTGTGGATATAGTGCGTTTCTGTTCGTGGAATGCCTGTGAGCACTGCTGAAAACCCTTGGTGCGTGAAGGAAGTCACGTCGAATCATTCGCAGTCAGTTTAACGACGAGCGTTGCCGCCGTAATTGAGGCATCCAGCTACGCGAGAAAGTCAACGGTTTTGGAGGTCTTGTTTTGCCCTACTATGAAATAAACCAATCCTCCGAGGGCCAGTACTGTGCGCCTTATGTTGTGTGTCCTAATGGGAGCACTGAAATAGAACGACCAGTCATTGCTGTTCTATCTATCTATCTATCTATCTATCTATCTATCTATCTATCTATCTATCTATCTATCTATCTATCTATCTATCTATCTATCTATCTATCTATCTATCTATCTATCTATCTATCTATCTATCTATCTATCTATCTATCTATCTATCTACGTGTGGTGCGTTGCGTGTGTGTGCGCGTGCCATGCGAGAAGAATGCATTGTTCGTCGCGGTCTTCTCGTCTGGCGCCTTCCAGAAATTTTGAGGTCCCAGCCTCCTGCCCCATTCGTGTAAGTACCGGCCGAAGATTTCAGCCGCGGAGCTTTCCGTGACGAAACTCTCGAACACGTGTCGTTACTTTGCTCCGATGACCTGGCAACGACGAGACGATATGACGAGAAGATAGTGGCGCTCCGCTGAAAGGCAAAGCGAGAAGAAGAAAGAAAATGCCACGGGACAGAACGCTCGGCTTTCCGTCTACCACCCATATTTTCGGTATATGCGCGCCTCGCTTACACAAAGCACGCGTAGAGTTTCGCGCACAGGGAAAAAAAACGGCTCGCGCCCATACTCCAAATGGATCCGCTGACGTAAACGGAGGAGTGGAAGGGTGGAGTGAAGGCCTCGAGGCATTTTTATTAGACAAGGGGGTGCACTAGAGGGAAAAAAAAAGAATAACAAAGGAATCGCTGCTCCTGCAGCTCGGGAGCAAATAAATACACAAGTGATAAGTCGCGAACCACGAGAAAGCGATGTTAGCGAGTGAAAGAAGAGAGAGAGAGAGAGAGATGTGAAGAGGAAAGCGAGGCAGCGTGCACATCGCGAGGCCCATCTCGGCAACATCCGGACCAAACCACCGCGCGACCATCATTTGCTGCCCCGGGGGCTTGGACGGAAGAAGAGGGTAAAGAGGAAGCCGATGGGGGGAAAAAAAGGAACTAAAATAATATATGAGATAGCATTACGAAAAGGAATAAGAAAACTACGTAAGAAACGTATATACTATAGAAAGGACAGCCTGTCCTGTCGGCGCTCTTCTCCTCGTCGCTTCTTTGCGTTGCGAAGTAGCCTACCCTTTTCTGGGCACGCGCGTGGCGGCGGTGGCGCCGTTTCTCTCTTGGTCGCGCGGAAGGCTCCTCCGAGGCAGCGTCGCTTGTCGGTGCGGGCGCACGCACGCCAAGATTCGCTTTCGTCTTGGAGCAGGAAGGAAGAGAGTCGAGGGAGAGGGGGGGGGGGGGGGTGGAAAGGCCGCCGGTGAAATATGAGCCACTCGTTTGGGTAGAATCACGTCCGAGCGGGGGAATGTGGCGCGCGCAAGGGGTCGGCGGTGACCGAGAACGTCGCGGAGTGGACGTCCGGCGGTTTCCGGGCCCGATATTCAAGAAGCTCTTCGTACGCTGCCCCATTGGGAAGAACGAGTAAACATCGCGTCATAAAAATTTCTATGATGATAGTCTACCGTCACCTTTTTTTCGTGAAAGAAAAGAATTCACCGTTTGATGTCCTTCGCCTGCGAGACACCATCTGGAAAGTGCCGAAGCGTCTTCTACGAGGTGGGCTCGTCATAAGCCAAAGAGTGACGATCGATCTTCAGGTCATCGATATCCCTTAAGGTGTTCAAGAAGTTCCCTTTAGAGTTTTAGAAGAAACAAAAGCTGAGTGAACAAAGTGTCAGCTGTCTTAATGGCGAATCGCAATTTCGTTGCGTGCGCGTTCACATGCGTACAGTTGGCAACAACAGTTTCCGGGACACCGGTTTCACGGCAAATGTGAATTTCTGCTTTATTGGGGCATAGCCCTCCTAAATTTAAGGATCACTGCGCAGGTCGCAAAGGCTACTATATACAGACAGAACATTTGAATTCGAGGCTATATATATGCCCAGGCTTCGCGGGAATTCAGCTTTATCGCTAATCCACTCGCTCACGCAACAAAGGCTAACAGGCAGCTGACTGTATCGTCATTCTCCCGGAAGTTTTCTTTAAGTCACTTAACTGCTGCGAGGTCCTTAACGCCGAGCTTCGTTTATCCGCCGAGTTGCGGCTCCATAAGTTATTGTGGACAGAACGAATATATCAATAATGATTGTGTTTCCAACAACGTTGGTAGGCTGCCATTCATAACTTGGGTGCGGTGGACGAATGCGCTTAGGCTTGGAACTCACCCAACAACATGCTTTATTAAGCTTAGTATTGTTCGCGCACTTGTTCAGTGAATGAGGTTGAAACCTGGAACATAAATGGGCCTTAGAATGTACTTCGGATATTGGGGTCAGTTCTGAGCTTTAGGACATATGTTCCTCCTTTAGCATGCGCCCAAGAACGCCATCCTGCCGCTCCTCGCTTACTCAGTGCTCCCTACTCGCTACTCATCTGCGGCCGGCGCGCCGGCTAGAGCGCTTCGTCCTGGCGACGGGACACGCTCGCGCACGATCTTAGCCCCCTCTCCTTCTTCTCCGTGGAGCCCGACCGAGATGAAGGACTCCGCGGGAGCAAACAGCGGGTTCACGCTGCCGCGACCAGGAAAGAGGGGGGGGGGGGGGGGTCGGAAGGGAGACAGAGGGTCGAAGAAAGGGCATCATTCGGGAAAGAGCCTTTCCCCGGCCTCCCTAATTTAATTCCAGAAGTCACCCCGCGCGCAGTGTTTCTCGAAGGGTCTGCAGCCATATATACGCTGCTATCTCGAGAGGTGCAAACATCACTTTTCATAGCACCGTGGCCACGCCCGCGGTCACGAACGTGCAGACGAACAGACGGACAGCTCTCGCGCCTCGCAAATGCGCCGACACGCACACACGAGGACGAGGCGAAGCCTTGAAGTGTGAGCGCACCGCCGGCCCATCTAGCAACACGCCGCCGTCGGCTACGTTACCGCCGAAGTCGCTGAGTGTGTCTGTGTGTGTTTGTGCGTGCGCTACCGTATGAGAGAAGAGCTGTAGGGTAGCGGCTACAGTTGCGCGGTATAAGGCGCTCCGGTGTGCGCTGGTGGGGTCGCCGTTCGCCTCGCGGAAACGAGGAGCCACTCTTCGCTAACTCTTGCCGAGCCATTTCCCCAAAGCGCTCGAAGCCTCCCCACCACCACCTCGGCCCGCCTGCGGCGTCGTCGTGGGCGTCGTCGTCGTGACCCTGTTTACCGTAAATCTTTGCTAATGCGGCCAGCGCGCCGCTGTCGTTCGCTCGAGGCGCGTTTCTTTTCCTTGTGTGCGTGTGGAACTGGAGCTCGTTACGGCGAGCTGCTCCGGAAGCGCCCCGAGCAGCTTGCGGGAGCGAAAGAATGCACGGGAAAGGGAGAAGGGGAGAAATGTGAAGAGGATGACGAAAGTGGGAGCGTTCCTCAATTAACTTTTCTCCCTCTTCGGTTTCTTCAGCGAGGCGTAATTGGTCGTTGCCGGGTCAGTTCATCTCGCTTCCTCCTCTCCCTCTGTGTCGTTCTTGCGTCGTTGATTGATGCTGCGGTGAAAGCACTCCGCAACCACTTCGCCCGCGGCCAGCGGCGCATGCTGCCGAAGCACTCGCGTTCCGGTGAAGTCCCTTAGGGGTTGGAGAAACCACGCAGAAGGCCCTTGAGCGATTGTACGTACTCCGCAGTGATTGGAAATCGGGAGAAAACTTACGGCCGTGAGTGCTTTGACCTCAGAACCCTTCATGGCCAGCAAAGCGCGATATCATATTCGACATCAGCAGCACACATGCTCGCTTGATCAACAACGTTAATGACGAGGTTAAGAGCATTGTGTCGGCGGTGATGGGTTTCGCTCGTCGGTTGCGTGCGACGTCAAGTTGCTAAATATCGCTTGCGCCGCGCAAGCCGGCCGTAAGCTCGAGCGTTTGTTTGTGAAAACTACCAATGTCCGCGCATGCTTTTTCTTGTCAGAAAATTGCTGTTTCCAGAAAAAATCACTAGTTCAGCTAGTTCAGATGTGAAATGCCAGAACGGGACATATACCTTAGAAAACAATTTGCTTAACGTTATAAGTCTTCGTTTACCCTTCTATCCGCTGCAGTAATCTTTTTTCAACGCTTTAACATTCTCGTCATTTCACATAACTATAACAGTACATTCGTAAAAGAAAAAAAAAGAAAAACAACCGTTTGAGCTTTTGACAGCGAGCTCGCCAGCTGACATCTGCAAATTAAAACTCTCAAAAGCCTCTTTCTCTCAAAACTCTCAAAACCCCTTCCCCTTGTGCAGGGTAGCAAACCGGACGTGCGTCTGGTTAACCTCCCTGCCTTTCCTTCCTACCCCCTTCTCTCTCTCGCTCTCTCAAAAGCCGAACAAAAAATGTCTGGCAGATGAGCTCAGCTGACAACGGCTATGAAAACAAAAAGTTCGCGAGCAAATAAGTAAGGACAAAAGCTATAGCCAAGCATATAGAGTTAGTGCTCAGAGGACATACACTTCCGCACCTCATTTGGAACGTCTCTTTGCTACCTATTCGTTTCCGCCGCGTCTCCTTGCATCCTATAGCGATTCCCCCCCGGGTTTCTTCGTAGTCGACGCCTACACGGCGCAAAGCATCCGGCAGATCCGAAGCGACAATGAAACTGCCGTGTTCCTTTCATAGCGCAGCTCATCCTATGGCCCCAAGCGGAGCTGTTACTGTGTGGTGCCTTCTTTCCTCTCTCCTTTAGCAGTTGTTTTCGTCTCCGTCTATCTTGCCTATAGCTCGGCCTTTGTGTACAAGTGAGTTTCCTGCGTTGCCCCAGCACATGAAAAATTGCTGTCATCTGTGGATGACGTGGCGAGAGAGACAGTCGCCAGCGCGCCTACAAAGAACTGGGAGGAGGTCTATCGGGATCTCTGCCTTTGCGAGAACTGCGCGAGAAAACAAACACACCAAGAAAACGAGGCAAGCGAGACAAGTTCTCTTTCGAGCAGTGTCTACGTCCCGTTCGCAAGGCCCATGTGGGATCCCGTAGGTCTGGAGCCCACACAAGCGCGCATCTTTCCGTGGTATTCCGCGTTTCTTAGATATTTTCTTTTAGCATATGACAGGCCGGTATCCTTTATTAAGTTCTATGCAGTTCTGGTTTGTCGGCTATGTCTACAAAATCATCAGAATGGCCGATGACTCCGTACGAGTTAACTACGGTCGCGAGGAGACCCTTTGAAGACATTATTTATGACTGTCGTCGATATAGTGTACAGAGACGATCGCTCGTGAGTGCGCCATCTCGAGTTGATGACATATCACCTTGGAAACGGATCATTTTCGAATGCCGATATCAACAGCTGTCTCATCGGAGGGCGACGAAGGCATTGTTACGATTCCGAGCAGGCTTGAACAGACGGCTTTGGAACTGACTGATGTTAAATGGTGATCATAGCTGTGGACGGCTGTGATCGCGTGCACGTGCTTGATGTCTCTTTCTTTCTTTCTTTCTTTCTTTCTTTCTTTCTTTCTTTCTTTCTTTCTTTCTTTCTATCTCTCCTCCCCTTCTCTTATCAGCTTAGGGTAGCAAACCGTTTTGTTATTCTTGCTGTTCTTCTCGTTGACCTTCACGCCTTTCTCCTTCCTTTCGTGTCTCCATCTCTCACGTGATCTCAAAAATTGCTTTTGGTCTTTTTCTGTCTGCATGCATCGCGAAAATCTGAAATTGTATCATGAACTTCATTGTAATAGCAGGAACACTATCGAGTGCTCGAATAGTGTTATCGGGATGCTCGCACCAGTATCGGCAGCGTCTTCGAGTTCGGCGTGAGACCTAATGAGAACAGTCGTAACGGAGGTTACACGCTTTCCTCACAGCAAAGCGCTTCCCCTTGCTTTTGCTTTTGCCGCCACACGGTGCAGAATTGCGGCAAAGCCGCTCAGACAAAGCGTGTTAGACGAGAAGCATTTCGCGAGAGCGGCAACGGTTTTTCCGCTAAGATGGGTGCGCGATCGACTTATAGTATATAGCCACGAACTGCAGTAAGAAAGATATTATAATAAATGTAGACGGCTGCTTTTTAGAAACATTTTAGGAGAAGAGAACCCGTTCAAGCTCGACCTATGCACACAGTCGGTGTGAAACACAACTGCAAAGTCAGCAAGTTCGTACAACATGGTGACGGCAGTCGCGCGGGCTCGTGTTCTGGAGTAGCAAAACCTTCATGACTTGCCACTGTGCTCGTAAATATTTCAATGCGAGATTAGCATCAAAACAATAAACACTGCGTTGTGGACTTTGCTGCACGGCCGTTCATACAAAGAAAACGACCATACACCGGCGCCTTCGGCATCAAGATTCACAACTTTCCATCAAATATGCACATTTCTCCGCCAACAAATAAAACAAAATGCTTTTCATTGCCGATGATTGATGAGCTTAGTTAGTGAAGTCATGACTACATATACCTACCGTATTTTATTGAACTGGGCTATAAATACTTGTACATATACCTATATAAAGTGAACCTCCCCCCCGGCTATACCCCATGGCAAACAATCGAATAATAAAAAAAAATCTCGTCTAATCGCAACAATGCAGGGGACAGGGAATTAATGTAGCGGCGTTGATCTGATTCGCGTGTTTAGTGAGAAGGCGCTGAAACCGTCGTTCACGTTTCTCAGACATAAGTACACAGCGCCGTGCCAAAACGACCCTAAGCGAAGTGAAATATCGTAAATCTATATAGTGGAATGTCTGACGCTAATTGCTCACCAATCAGTTGTGCGCTAGAGCAACGATGCGGGAAGGCCCGCTTTTAGTAAGTAATCAGGAAAGAAGTAAACAAAAGGATCAGAAAAAAAAAACCAAAACGACTCGTCACGTTTCGAAGCGCGGCATTAATCCACATACACTGACAAATTTAGTTCAACGCCGGTGTGCGCCACCCCGTAAAATGGACGACGGCAGATATTTTAACGCCCACGTGAACTCCCCAGCCTGCCAAGGCATCGACGTCTGGCGCTGCTCCACCGGACCGTAATGGTTTAATCAATTCCCGGCTCGTCAGTTTGCCTTCGACCACGCTTCATTACGCGTTCCCCCTTATTTCTTTCGCTTTTTTTTTCTCGCAGGAAATCAAGCGATCGCGAAAATGGAGAGATTCGTTCATTTTTTACCAATGGCGCGAAATTTCATCCCCGAACGCTTTATTAGCGACGGAAACTATGACAAAGTGAGGAACTAGAAGTGGACGAAAGCGTTAAGTACTCCAGCCTTTATCGATCCTGCTGTGAGTTGCAATTGATTAGCTTTAGATCAGTTTAAGTTGTCCCAGCTATGCACAAAGTGAGATGTAGGCTCACTCTGGACACGCTCAACACTGTAGTGAGAAAATAAGACTGTACTTTTAGAAAAAGAGCTGCTGTTCTTTATTTATTTTTTGCAATGAGTGCAACACTAACAGCGATACTTACCATACTAACATGAGCAGTGATGCGTTATTTGGCGTAATGAACAGTGGGCTAGCAATCGTTGCCTCAGCTATACGAACCAATGTCTCGACTATGGGTCAATGTGACCCTTATAAAAGACAAGTTCTCATGGGCAAACGTTATGCCCATGCTGTGACATTCACATTTCCTCCACTGTCGATCGATTCAAGTCGCTATCTTTATGCGTTATATTTATCTTGTTTAGTGCTTGAGGTGGTATCATTTGGAAGAAATCATTTGCATTGGTATCATTTGCTCTGGAAGAAATTCTTTATGTTTTCTTTTCTTTCCCATCCTGCCTTCACTTCTTGACGCTGGCTTCTTTTTGTTATACTTCGCCTCATTGAAGGCTCACTATTGAAGTGTTAACCGCAGGGCGAATCGCAAACATTGTCTCGTGAGGTTAGCGTTCGCGCTTCCACGAATGCTTCGACGGTCCCAGTAGAAACGTGGTTACAAGTAAAGGTTGTTTATGTACCTTAGAGCGCCTGCCGGCAGACAATGCAAACAGCTTGAAGCAATGCAGCTCCGCTTTGCTTTTCTTTTTTTTTTCTTTGCTTTTTTTCCGGGATGCATGGTATTTTTCGAGAAATTCGCAAGAGGCAATCAGAAGAAAAATGTACCAGCTAGAACTCACGGAGTTAGGTAGCTCCACTTGAACAAAGGACAAGTATATTTACTATTTGCTTATGGTGATAGGACTGGGGTTGATATCAATAATAATAGTCGGTAGGCTGAACCAACTCACGGTCGATCAGGCCTGTTTTTCCGGAGGCTGTTGGTGAAAGGTAAATGCATACATTGTGAAGGTTTACGCTTGAAAAACGCATTTTGGTAATGAGAGACGCCGCAGAGAGCGGCTCCGCATTGCTTCTACACGTTTAACCAGGCGGGGTTCATTAATGTGCGCACAAAGCTCGCTACCACGGCAGCAGTTTAGCATTATGCCCGAGTACAAGTTAAGGACCGCACAAAGAGTGATGGAACGAAAAATGTTAGGCCTAACGTTAAGAGGCAGGAAGAGAGCGGTTTGGATCAGAGAGCAAACGGGGATAGCCGATATTCTAGTCGACATTAAGGGGAAAAATGGAGCTGGGCAGGCCACGTAATGCGTAGGATGGATAACCGGTGGACCATTAGAGTTACAGAATGGATACCAAGAAAAGGGAAGCGCAGTCGAGGACGACAGAAAACTAGGTGGGGTGATGAAATTAGGAAACTTGCAGGCAGAAATTGGAATCAGCTAGCGCAAGACAGGTGTAATTGGAGATCGCAGGGAGAGGTCTTCGTCCTATGGTGGACATAAATATAGGCTGATGATGATGATGATGGTGATGATGATGATGATGAATGTATAACGAGTCAGAAGCACATGGGTGCGGGTAACGTTGAGCATATACTGCAGCTAATTAGTGTGCATGATGATTACGACTCGCGGTAATCGGTTTCGCGTCCGCAGGCTGCTTCTACAAGTCCGAGCGGTACGAGCACGGTGACTCAGTGGAGACCCCTGAGCCGTGCCTGAACTGCACCTGCCAGAAGGGCGTCCTGGTCTGCTACCTGCGCGTGTGCCCGGCCATTGGCACGCCGGCGCCAGGCTGCTTCACTGCGAGGGAGGCCGGACAGTGCTGCCCCAGCGTCTTCTGCAGCGGTACGCACATCGAAGTTCTGCTCACTCTCATACGAGTTATGTAATATGGCAGCGCACTTCGATACAAGGGCGTAACACAGTGAACAAACGCAAGCGCCGTGATCCCAGCGCCCGGACTTGTTCACTGTGTTACGTCTTTTGTGTGGAAGCGCACTGCCACATTGCATCATGATTAACCAACTATCTCTCCAGTATTTCTTAAGCTCACACGAGATTGGATCACTACAAAATTTCCAATGCAAATTACTCGATCCCTACCTGTGAATATAGAATAACCCGTAAAAGACGGCTTGAAGAAAGAGAGGCCAAACGACAAAAAAAAAAATACTCTTGATAACCCTTACAGTATCTTGTTTCGTATTTCTATAGAATGACGAGACATTTGTCTAAAGCGTCTCTGGACTGTCTACAGACGGTTTGTGGACTCGTTACTGCGGTTTTCGTGGGCTATTACCAACACTCTTTTAAAAAATTAAAAAGATTGTAAGAAAAGTCGTTGTAGTTACTAACTAGTTGTCACAACGTTCAGTACCTCGGTATAACTGGACTTGGCAACGGTAGCGTTAGTAATATTGTTGACTAAACCAGGTAATCACTGTTACTAATAGGCCTCAGCTATGCCGATTCCGCGCGCAGTCAGCTACACTGGATAACATGTTTCTAACCTATAACGCCTTTATTGGACCCACTCTGGAATATGCGGGAGTGTGTCCGATAAATGCGCTATAGGCTAGAAACATTGTACCCGGTGGTGCTAACTGCGTTTGGAATTGGTGGCTGAGACCCATTAGTAACAGTTATTACCTTATTTAGTCCATAACATTACGAACTTTCCCGTTACTAAGAGTAATTATATCAAGGTAGTGAATGTTGTGACAATTAGTGAGTAACTACGACGACGTCCCCCCCCCCCTTTTTTTTTAATTTTTTTTAGAGAGTGTACAGGCTGTAGATTGTCCAGACGAAAGAGGAGAAAGTATAGAAAAGCAATGTACTCGACAAGATGGCTAAATATACTCCGTTGGTTCTTGTAATCGGTATTGATAAGAGATGGCTGTGTCTTCGTTCTCTTGTCACGTAAAGTGATAGAAAGCTGCTTACGCGCGTGAAAATAAACGGAAATAGCACTTCTCCTCGGGCACTCTTGTCTTGTTGTCCTCTTAAGGTGCGACAGGCCTTTATACGCCCGGGAATTTGTCGGTGCACAGTGGCTTGCACTCGACGGTTTAGAGAGGATTCCAATAAAAAGATATGCTCCACTTTTGCTTTTACAGCGAAGTTGTTAAAGGCTCAGTCTCCGATGGTCGTGTCCGCGTGTATTTTTGTTTTCGTTTTATTCATCTTGCTCAAATTCTCTAGTTACTTGATGCAATTCTGTATCACCGGTCGCGCTACATACAAATGCACAATTCTGCATGCTGTTGTAGATTCCTTATGACGTGTTGCAGCAAAGTAGAACGCCCATTCAACCATTGGAGAGAGAGATAGAGGCAGAGAAAGCTCTTTATTGAAATACAGAGACTTCTGCCAACGTTCGAAATCACAGAGTTCCTTACTGCTCTACCAATGAAGCAATGGCTATATGTCAACAGCATACTTGAATTTAGCTAAATGCACGATAAAGTCGCTTGTTCACGAGAAGCTATGAATATCAGAGAAAACACCTCGTGATCTACTGTCTGTACCGCGTGCCAGTGAACATGGCAGCAAACCTTCAGTACCTTAAATCTCACAAATATTGAAAAGAAGGAGAAAAAAAAAAGGCATCTCGCTATTCGTATAGTGATAACGCCTGTACTAAAGGGCTGCTGTTTCTTCCCACAGGAGATAAGAAGTCCGAAACAACAACAACACCGCCGCCTCCGACCGACGACGACTACTACGACTACCCCGCGACCGTAGACTACGACGCTGAAGCTACCACTACCACAACCACGACTACCACTACAACCAGGAGGCCCGTCACAACATCTACCCGCAGGTACAGCTTCGCTCCCAAGCCCGTCAAGCGGCCGTACGACAGCGGCATCGACGAAGTCGAACTGTCCGCCAGGACACCCAGCGTCATCGTGGAGCAAACGGAACAGAGCACGATCGCGGAAGTCGACGTCGCGACCACCACAACCGAGTTGCCTTCGACGACCACGACGACCACGACCGAAGCAGCCCATACGTCTCCCGAGGCTATGACCGCTGGACGGCCGGCTACGACATTCGCCCCGACCACGAGGCAGCAGCATCCGACCGGCACCGCCTCCTCTACAGAAGACGTCGTAACTGTGACGGCAACCGGAATCACTCCCACGGCGACCACGTCACTGCCGGTGACAACGACAACGGCTTCCGTCGGCCTTTCAGGAAGCGACCACCGCGACAAAGTGGACGTGACGCAGCAGTCCGACTCACCTGCCAGCAGACCCAACGCTGGGCCAAAACAGGGTCAGACAGAAGCAAGCACCGCAACTGCTATGACGCCTTCCACCACAACCAGTACTACGAGTGATGAGACGAACACGCCTCCAAAGCCGACAGGCCAGGATACCGGTAACACGATAAACCTGAGGTCCTGGGAGGAGGGCCGAAAGTGGTCGTCGTCACCACTACCACTACCAGAGCCACTGGAGTTAGCACAGCGTCTGCCACGACAGAATTGCCCTTCGACAGCAACGAAGCCTTGGCGGACGCCGGGTACGTCGCCGGCACGACGTCGCCAAACGAGGTCGGGGCGCCCGTGCGAAAGCCTCTGACCGAGGACGAGCCCGTGAACAGCGTCGAGGACGCCTTGCAAGGAGGCGGCAGGGACAGCATCATGTTCGTGTCGTCCACGCCGATGCCGTTCGAGTTGCACCACAGCTTTGATTTGCAGGACCTCAACAGCGTCTCCGGAGGTAAGCCGCCGTAAAATTGAAGGCGAGCGGGCAGCTTACCTCTGGACAGCTGAAACACGATTTTACGAATTTCTTGCTTTTACAAATTTACCTATCTTGCGAAAATTTAAATCCACAGCGGAAAGATATTGGCTGAACTATGCGATTGCGAACTCTATTTCGCAAAATGAAGTTGACCGGTGAACGCGATTCCACGAAACATTTTACAGGGGAATACGCCTGAGTAATAGATGATAAACATGGTAGTAGGACGCGAAGAAAAACGCACGCAACGGAAAAGATTCGCCCGTGCATGGAAGATCAAAAAGCAAACGAAACAGCGCTGGGAGATTGCCAAGTTCAACGCAAATGTGCAGGGTTTCGCACGGACTAACCCCTAGAGGCCGCACTGCACATTCCCTGCGCCCATCATCTTCAATGGTTTGTCAGCAAGCGACGACGTAATATAGGATAATATACATCGCAATAAATTTGCCCCCCCCCCCCAAAAAAAAAAAAAAAAATACCACCAGAATTTCGACAGAGCATTCATTCTATATATCTGCTATGTACTAAGTAAACTCCGATCTTCTACCTTCCAGTAATCACCGCCAAGCGGACTTGTGGGCAAAAAAACTAAAGAACAAAAAGAAAGAAAGAAAAAAGAACAGATGGCTGTATCGATTTCCAAACACGATAAACGCAATTGGAGCATCTGCTCGTATAGAAGCACCAATGGCTAAAGAAGAAAAGAAAAAAAAAGACAGAGGTCATCGCTCGACGTTATCAGTTTATTTATATTCATAAGTTAGCATGTTCCCTTTCGGCTTCACCTAACGGCCGATCGATGATATCGGTATTAAAATATAGTGCGTTGTAGACTGCCGCCAATCCGTGAGCATTCGCAGACTGAAAAGAAATGCACGTAACGAAGGCATAGAAAAAGATATATATATATATATATATATATATATATATATATATATATATATATATATATATATATACGGTCCGAATGTTTTATGCCTGACCGACTCCATTAGAAACACCGAGAGAAATCACGCCGAACAGCGGCAACATTTGGAGAGTATCCAAATGGGAGGAAAACTAATAACTCGTACTGACGCTCGCCGCGACTGAAGAAACGTAAAAGGGAACAATTGGAGAAGGGCTCTTTCCCAGTTTCCTGAACGCGTTCCGGAAAGCGATAGCGCCGATTTCGTTTTTTTTTTTTTTAATCTTTTTGCTTGACCCGGTGAGTAATGACGCGGCACAGATAACGCCCCGGCAACCCAGCAGCAATCAATGCAAATGAACCGTGTTTGGTGCATCGATGGAACTCGAGTAAGAAAAATAACACATATCGCACCTCTCTTTCTCCTCCTCCCCCCAACCCCCTCACCCACAAAAAAAATAGAAAGAAAAAAAAAAGAACAAAGAAACGAAACACGCAATGGAACATCGTGAAGTCAATATGAAGGCGCGCTTATACCGTCGTCAAATATGCGGAGAAAAAATTACTAAGGAAGAAAGCAAGGCTGAAAATGCTCGCGCCCGCGCAATAACCACGGCCATCGCGAGTCGTTTGCGAGCGAGTTCGAACGACTGGAAAGGAATGGTTATATACTGTGCAGCGATAAAGATAAGCGATGCGAGTTGTCTGTCCTACAAAACGTGCTCTTGCGCAGAAACCATCTCTTATAAAAGAAAATAATAGTTGCTTCGCGGTAAATTTAGCAAGGTGTTAATCCGCGGTTACATGATGCAAAACGAAATATCGCTAGGGAAAAGACACGAACTGAGAAAGAAGTCAACGACAAGAAAGAAAGAAAGAAAGAAAGAAAGAAAGAAAGAAAGAAAGAAAGAAAGAACATGAACGGGAGCTTGTATTGTCTGCTCCTCTCTCTATACGGATGCGTATTTGCTTATCTTTGCTTCAAGTAACAACTGACTCGACCCCGCTACAGACTATACAACATATGGAAGCGAATTAGTGCTGCAATATATTGTGTTAGCCTCGTTCTTTACCTTACGTACCGTGCTTGCCAAGGCACCGTTGGGGCATTGCGCGTGCTTCGGTACGTCGCACTGTCTGATTAACATTATACTGTGGATTCGGTTTACGCGAGGATATGATTAAACTCTCGCGCAACGAATGATTGCGTTGAACAAGCGAGGAATAATGAAAGCTTCGGGGGAGAAGCCGAAACGATGGAAAGGCATTGTTAATTCGCAAAAGAGCAGATCAATTTCATTAAAACAGCGCACTGACGTGCTCCCAGGCGAGTACAGAGAAATGTCTGCTCGTTGATTTTCGTCGCTCGAACGAAAAAAAAAAAAAATTGTGGGCGTGCCTTTGCGAAAGTTGCACAAAAAGAAGCGCGCTCGTCTTGGTCTTCATTAATGCCGAGTGTCGTGTCGACATAATCCCGCGGTTCATTATTTACCGTTGAAACAAATTCCACTACTATAGGCATGCTCCAAATTAAAGGTGTATTAATTACAGCATGAGTCATTGCGCGTTGTCTCGAGCGAAGATTGTTTCCGAGTTATTCTTACATCTTGCTCTGCCATGAATGTTAGGCAATACAGAGACACGGAGAAAAGATGTGGAAATTTAATAACGAGTCATGCCCTACGAGACGCACGATATTGAGATAAAAAATGTGGTTGATCCCTCTTATATAGGAATCGGTATAGAACACGAAAGTGAAACGTGTCTTCACAGAAGTAGTGTAATGCTTAATTGCACATTGATATATAATGTCTATTGGTGTTTTGTGGCTAAAGCGCCCTTAGGCGTTGATGCACCCACGCAGACGCCTGGTGGCAGGTCTCCTCCATCACGACTACCAACGTCGATGACCATGAGCAACCGTCGTGCATATGGAAGCTGCACTACGCTGCACACGCTAGCACAACGCGAAAGACGAAGCACGTAACTGACACACTAATACAACGCGCAAGACAAAGCACGTAACTGAATCGTCACCGAGTCAAATCAGCGCGTACAGCGCGTCGTAATTGCAGCCTCCGCGATCAACTTCAGAAACATTTTCAGAGCTAATTGCGGAGGCCACGCTCCGCTGTGCTGAGTACGGTGAACGCCACCTAGGTGGCGTTGGTAGTGCTTCTTGATGCCAGCGTACCTTCGAATGCTGGCATCGAGGCGTCGTAGTGCTGAGACCACCGAAGCGTTCACTGTCGGTGCGCGTTAGTGTCATAATGCAGTACTTCTCTTTTATTGCGATAGCAATTATATGGACACTCAAAAGCAGATTTCTGCCGTCGGCGTCGCCGTCGCCGTGAGGTTCCGTATGACGTCATTTGGAGAAGAACTCGTCGCCGCGCGCCGAACGCTGTATGTGCGAGTGAAAGGGCGCGAGGGGCGCGTCTTTCACGGGGAGTGAACGCACGGCGGAGAACAAACGCGCGTTCTGCGCCGTGCTCGCTTAAGGGCTGCAGAAGTAGGCGTCTCTGTTCTCCTTCACAATCACCATGTATGTAGAGCAAACGCGCCTTCTTCCGACGAGCGAGAGGCCGTGGGGGAGGGGGAGGGAAGGGAGGCGACGTTTAGCTGCGGCACCAAGTGCCTATTTATATCAGAGGCTCCGGCAACAGTCACCAACGCCGCACGCATTTTGAGCGAACGCGGGCAAAACGCCGATGGCGTCGACAACAGTTCTGCGTGTTGCCGATGCTGCTGCATGTCCAAGTTTATACAGCTGATAAAGCTAATATCATTACTCCGTATAGCTCTCTACAAGTTTGCTATCGCAATTGATGCTTCGCCTTTCAGGTGAAACTGCGACAACTTTTTCTGCTCGTAGGCGGCAGCACCGCCCCGAGCAAGAGCGCGGGTACACGGAGGAGTGTTAGATATATAAGGCGCGTCTGTGTAGCTCTCTGCAAATGCGTTTGTGGCGCAATGGGTTAAACGCTCGGCGATCTATCGTTGCGGACCGAGAGGTCGTGGGTTCCATTTCCAAATTTTGCATGTTAGTGGAACTTTTTCTTCTGGTTTCTTTCTTTGTATTATGTTCTATGACGCATTTCCGTGACGGAAATACGTCAGTGAAGTCTTGGTGGACCCCGGCATAAAACACTTTCGTGTTAAAAAACGCTTGTTGTTAGAGGGTCTGATTAGATCTGATCATTCGAAGTTTTCATTTGCAGTTATGCAACATGTATCCAGGCATTTGGAGCCTGGGGGAGCTCAGCACTGTTAAGTAAGCATATCCAAGAACTCGTGACTAAACGAAGTACTTAGAATTACTGATGAAGGTACACCAAATCAATCAATCAATCAATAAAGAACAACGCGCGGGCTATGAGAGACGTTGCAGTGGAGCGCTCCGAACTAATTTCGACGGCGTAGTTCCATAGCGTGCACGCAAAGCGCGGCATACACGCGTTTTTCTCCACTACGCTTCCGTCGAAATGAGGCAGCCACGGCCTGTTGAGTCGTTCTCAGCACCATAACGCCATCGCCACTGAGCCACGGCGAGGTATATCGCTAGCTGCTGCACCACTAAGTACACACGAGCGTTTGTAATAACATCTCTAACAATGCTGCTTATAATGCACCTGTTTTATTTTTCGACGTTCGCATCCTGCAATTTTTGCTCGTAACTAACGCAGCGCACCCTTACACACTGACGTCTTCGATATAGCAGTGAAAGAGAAAACGTAGCAAGCTTATCCGAAGTGAACATTAAGCGAAACAGTCATTATAGATAAGGTCCACGTAGAAACTGTTGCTGCGTTATAGATTTCGAAGTGCCGTTTCTCATTCCTTGGGGAGAAACATGCAACACACAATGTCGGGTGGCCAGGTTTGAAAGGCGCTTCGCACACTTGCCAGCCTTAGCTCTGTACAATATGGAAAAGTCGTTCGTGGATGTCGGCTTCCCCGTACTCTCTTACGGAGCAGTAAGTACAGCGGAAATGCATTAGTCAGTCTTCATACGCACACAGACGTTGCTTACTCGAGCTTCGTTTGATCTCGTGCAGCATGCCTAATTTAGCGGCTAAAATATTCAGGTTCCATAAAAGCATGTTTCTGCTTACGGAAACGCTGGCTAAACGTAAGCACAGCCGTCAGACCCGCTCTTCCAAATGAAAGTTCCTTGCATTTTTTTTTTGTCAATCTATTAGGAACAACTTAACGGCATTAACTGTTCGATCCCATTCCTAAGTTTTACAATGCTGGAGAAGTAGATATGAAGGTACTCGAATGTCATAGTGAATGTGACCGTTCTGTTGCAAGCAGCAATGAATACGAAAGACGGTTAATGACATCAGTTTTTTTTTTCTTTAATTCAATTATACCCTGAACAGTGTTGCACGGCCTGCTTATACAGGGCGCTAGTACGACCTTCACTTGAATGGCGTTGGAAATACTTTCGCTACAATACCTAGCCCCGCGGACACGCGAAAAGAAAAAAAAAATATTCTGGGGTGTTACGTGCCAAAACCACGATTTGATTATGAGGCACGCCGTAAGTGAGGGGCTTCGGATTAATCTGCCCACTTGGTCTTCTTTAACGTGCACCCAATACACGGTACACGGTCGTTTTTGCATTTCACTCCCATCGAAATGCGGCCACCGCCGCCGGGATTTGATCCCGCGCCCTCATAGCGCAATGCCATATAGCCACTACGCCACCACGGCGGGTACACGAAAAGAATAGTCCCAATTCAAGATAGTTGGCGTAAGTATTGCGTGCCGGGTCTAAATTATTGCTTCACACGAGAGTGTACTAATTCTCACTAATATCGGTTGCTACCGTAACGCACCATTCACTCTGTACCGCACGACGCAAGCTTTGTAGGTTAACACGTGACACGCATTGCCCGTATGTTTTCAGCGTGCCTGGACGAAGCCTCGCTGTACGCCGAGGGGTCCGCCATGCTTTCCTCCAACTTTTGCAATTACTGCTACTGCATTCGCGGCTTAAAGCGTTGCGTCCAGCCTAAGTGCCACCTGGCGGTGAAGGACTGCGAGCCGCAGTTCACCAGCCAGTACGACTGCTGCCCCGCCAGCTATGCCTGCAGTAAGTACACGCTGCGCTTTATGCTTGCACTAACCACTGCGTAGATGCTATGCCTTGCCTAACGCTGACTCTAACTCGAGCTCACCGGAGGAAAGTCGTACGCCCTTTTCTCGTTGTTCCCAGGCCACGGAGTTACAGTAAGCACGGCAGTACACAGTTCGATTACTGCTGATATCGGAATTGATCATCAACAGTGGGCGAACAAAGGAAACCTCGACCAGAAGCCAATGCATCGACAAGGGGAATTGTCTTCATGACTGTTTGTTTGTTTGTTGCGTGCATACGATGAAGGCAAAAGTCTCCTTTTTAGAATTTTGTCTTCTGTCTGAGGCTTCCCTTCTTTGCCTCAAGTTCCCACCTTCGAGCAGATGATTGCTTTGCCCTCTCTGGATTACAGATATCGGAAGTTTTATCAGTGGCGGAGCCTTTTTAGATATCGACTTCAGCTAATATTGGCTTTACACAAATTGCTTTTTCAGGTTACGGTTAGCTGGGAGTACATTATAAGGGAAAATGGAGTGCCAGCAGGTGTTTTTGTGACAGCTGCCTTTGCTGTGTCACACAACCACTTCAGAGAGTCTTTGCGTTCACCAGTGGTGTGTGTTCTAACAAAGTGACCCAGGTTGCACGGAAACTCTCGAAGGTGGAATCAAGTATATGGACAAACAATTATATCCACGACATGATCCATGATTATAACTCCTGCAATACGTGTTGGCAGCACTTGTGTCTTAAAGTATATACTCGCGGTCTCCGATATGAACCGGGAACGGTACCGAAATACCACTTTCCTCCGAGTCACGGAAATGCATTGTATGTATGTACGTATCCACCACGCCGAGCTCGCTTCGTTTGCTTTAATGCTTACGTCAGCTAACAGATGCCGAGGTCTTGAAATAGCTCTACACTTGAGAGCAACGTGTACGGAAGGACGTAGCAGCAACCAAGCATGGCGTGCAGTGTTTCAGTTGTTTGGCTGTGTTGTATATTCCACTACGTCCGCATGACTACGGCCTGCCCAGCGAGTGCTATAGCGTGGCCGCAAGTGCCAGGACGACTGCGTCCGCGCTGTTGTGCACTTGTCTCCCCGCGTAATTGGTTAATTGAACAAAAATGTAAGATAACACGGAAAGCTGGAGATTACCGATTACTCTGCTCGGCGATTCTTCCAGAGTGGCTCACCAGCAAAACATTCTTCTGTTTGTTTTTCTTTTCAAAGCTAGTTTACATTTACCCCCTCAAGCCACCTAATTAGGACATCTCGAATTCTTTGTTTCATCGAAGCGTTGCCGATTTTTCTTTTCTTCCTTTTTTTCGAGTTCAACAACTTCATTCGTCTGCGCTACTATTTGACAGCTGGAAAGGGCGAATAATTACTCTCGAAAAGAAATTTATCTTTGCGTGCTGTGTTGCATCCGCGGTTCAATGTGTTCACCTGGTCGTGCTCGTCTCAGCTCAAGGGCCGAACGCAACGACGCCGCTTCCGCCTCCTTCGACGTTGGCCTCAACTACCACCAGCACGACCACTACCAGCACCACCACAACGACGACGTCGACCACGACTGAGGGGCCGGTCGTCATTCCCATTCAGGGTGAGCAATGACGTGAAAGTGCAAGCTAGGTGCGTTTTGCTAACCGTCTTTTTTATATAACGCGAGAATCATGGCCGTCGGTTTTGTACCGGGTTTTGTAACGCGGACTGATACCGGAAGCAGTGTAACCACTACAAGATCCGTGTCTCTCCCTGTGGCCTCCGAGATTGCAGCGGAAAGGTCAGAACGAATGCGATCTCGGAGGCTATGTTTTCCTTGTGCTTCCTGTCGTAGCCGGAGCTGACACGCGTGACGCGCATATTGCGTCATCCCCTTCCTGCGCAGCGAAACCGCCTTTGCCCTCTGCTATGCACAGTTGCGATTGACTTGTTAGCTGGGCTGTAGCGCAGTCTCGTCTGCAGCGGCTTCAATGGGAAACATGCATCTTTATGACTGTTGATTATGGAACAACAGAATCAATAATGAGAGAGAAATAAGAACAACACATATAGGAGAAGACAAAAGCCAATAACACAGACAAAAATTCGATGATTAAACAATACTTGTTGCCAGATGAGTTTCTTGTTTTCAATTTGATCCGGCTCAGTATCGCACATATGCAGACTGTCACGACTGTTCTCACAACCTCCTCAAGATTCAATAGACCATATTGCGTGTCGATAGTATGTCACTAGACCAGCCCCTGCGGACCCTTTTGAAATCTGAGAAACACCACCGACCACAGTTAAAAAAAAAAAAAAAAACACTGTTCCGAGTTATTGTGAGATAACGAATGAAAGGCAGGTAGGTCGACCAATCTAAGTACACGGGTGTTTTCGCATTTCGCCCCCATCGAAATGCGGCCTCCATGGCCCTACACGTGGGTAAGGGAGGCAAGAAAGATAAGAATGAAAGACGAGAGTCAGTGTGCGCACATCCGCAGATGAATGTTCACTCACGTATAGTAACAGGTGTTCCTATAGTATAGCCCAGTTACCTCCAAGGTATTATCAAGTGTTTCCACTAAGAATGCCTTCAATGTACCCAGGCTGCTGGAAAAAGGGCAACCTGTATCGGGTAGGCGAGCCGATACCTGGCACAAAGGACTGCGAGACCTGCTTTTGCTCCCCCCACGGACCACTGTGCCAACGTATAGAGTGTCCGCCTGTTGCCCTGGACTGTGACCCTGTCATCCCACGAGGACATTGCTGCCCCACCGAATACATATGCAGTAAGTGATGCCGTTTACATGCTTCGGCGTTTTCTTGCACATCACATGTATACTTGACAAATATTGATGCTGGATGAAAATGAGGAGTGTAGATTTGCTAAGAGTGAGTTGACGAAGTATTACAATTATGGACTATTCGAACTTTCACGTGGGCGTGACGTATATATATATTGCCAAAGGGGGCTGCTGTCATTCTTTTTTTGTTCAAAGTAAACAGTAATAGTGACGAATAATTTCCAAGCGAATAGTTCGAATATTTGGGTAATCTGCATAAAACATAATAAACATTTACATGTCCAACAGGTACGACAAAGAAAAAAAATCTTGGCGATGTAGCGGTAAATGCAGAAGTGCGTTATCATTACGTCACACCTCTTTGAAGCCCCAGATCCGCGATTTTCACTCAGGAGCTCGCTCAACGCACGTCCTGCCTCTTTGAGGAGCGAAGTACACCTGACGGTGGTCCGGAGCAGACCACCGTCAACTGCACTATGTGCGTAGCTATGTTATATATATATATATATATATATAGAGAGAGAGAGAGAGAGAGGGAGAGAGAGAGACACACTCTTTTAAGCTCTCCCATCTCCTCTACCTCTACCATGTGGCCGGGTTCCCCACACTTCACACACACACCTTTTACCACTTTGACACTCCTAATGATATACACCGTATTAAGGAGCACTCCTTTTACTTGCAATATGGAAGCACGTTCATAGATGTATGGAAAACGAGTTACTTTCAAAGAGCTGCTATTAAGATACTTTCATATAAAAACGCAAGTTGTTCAACGTTTTTTACAATGCTATCAGTACAGAATATTCGTTTGCAGACTTCTGCTCAGTGTTGTGGTTCAGCATACTTAAAATTTCGCCACCGTCGAGGCCGGCCCGCCTTTGCCCGTCGCGATATGCCACGAAATGCAGATATCGCATGGGACGTTGGATGCACGACGCCGGCAGTTTAGGTGATGTTGCGCGAATTCAGCGCGATGCTTTCTGCGTACGCGCGAGCTTAAACTGTACCGTCCAGTAGCACGCAGACGAATTCACTGTAGTCGTCAGCTGGTCCCCGCGGACGTGAACGCCTACTTCTGCGGCCCTTGATCTAGCCCGTGAGCGTGAACGAACATATCAGCATAGCGCAAACTTCTGGTGACGGATTGCCTCCTGTATACCACGCCAGCCCGTGCCGAACTTGAGCTGTTAGGCCTAAACAGCACTGCGTCGGGTGTAGGCGCAAAGCTACGGCATAGTCTTATATACGGTTTGATGCCGCGTCGACGCAGATTTATTCGCAACCGCGACATTGCTTTCGGAAAGCCGAGATATTGCTTCGCCGGGACAATCTGAATGACTTGAATGATGACCGCGGCTTCCCGCGGCGCCCTAAAAAATGTCGGACGCGGCGTGCAGGAACTTACGTCATAGTGACACCAGTGAAACTGACCTGGTGCATGCATCGACTGCTTAAGTGTCCTTTAAAGGCTGGTAACACATAAACTAAACAATTAACAGCTCTGCATGCTTTGCCAAGATTAGTTCAGTGGTATATCATAACAAATTTAGCCAAAGTGAAATTGCGTTGCAGTTGGTTTTTAACGCAACGCGCGCAGTACTTCCAGCTAGGTCACGAACGAACGCCATGCGCGTTATGAGCGTGACATAGGATTCTTGAAAGCAAAGTAGTGTGCGCAGAATTTTCAAGCAAAGAAACGCAAGCAAGACAGATGATTATTGTTTGGGGACAAAGATGCACCACAGAGGGTGTAAACTAGCTGTTATTAGAGTGTACTGAAAAATCGACGCACAAATGCACCAGGGTGCATATATTACAGTTAAACCTGGATATAACGAAATTGACAAATTCTCGAAAAACGTCGTTATAAAGAGGATTTCGTTATATGCTGGTTCGGCACGAAAATTCGAAAAAAAAAAACACCGCATATCCACGGGGTGAATGATGATGAGTGGGCGAAGCTCCGGAGGGAATCATCGTTAAACCGTGAATCTTCCGTGTAATTCGCCCAGTCTCGCCGCACTAAATCGAACGATTGACTTCCACCAATGACACGCGCCATATGTGACGTCATTCCTATTTTATAACAGCGCCCTTCATTATAATTGCACCATCTCCCGCTTAAGGGGACGCTAGCACAAACACGTTAGAAACGTGCAGTACTCTCTAGTAAGGGGGAGAGGCCACAGCGTTTTACGCAGCCGTTTACACATGCCGGAACGTGCACCGCGTTTGCCGACGCCATCACATGACTGCTGAGAGAGTATAACCCCCGTATTCATAAACGCTCCTCGACTTGAACTTGCCACCGCCTTGGGCAGCGCGTTCGAAACGACTTGAACTTGCCACCGCCTTGGGCAGCGCGTTCGAAACGCGTTGAAGTTCGAACGCGCTGCCCAAGGCGGTGGCAAGTTCAAGTCGAGGAGCGTTTATGAATACGGGGGTAAGGCGGAGAGGCCACAGCGTCTTACACCAGCTTCTTACACGGGCCGAAGCACAAATGCGTTAGAAACGCGAGGGGTCCCTGGTTCGATTCCGCGCTACAAACACAACTTTTGGAATTTTTTTTTTAGGGGCGAAGCTCCTTAGGGTGTGGGTCTGTCCCTCCTCTGTAGTATGTAGTAGTAGTAGTTGTCGTAGTTAGTAGTAGTCGTCGTCGTAGTAGGTAGCCACGTCTACATTTATGAAAAAAAAATTCCGAAAGTTGTGTCCATAGCGCGGAATCGAACCAGGGACCCCTCGCTTCCGATCGCGCGGCGCTAACCACTACGCCACGAAGCGCACATGTACACACGACACGCACAACGATGACAATAAATACCCAACATTAACGAAAGACTGCGCGTTTCTAACGCGTTTGTGCTAGCGCGTTACGGCCCGTGTAAGAAGCTGGTGTAAGACGCTGTGGCCTCTCCGCCTTACCCCCGTATTCATAAACGCTGATGGCGTCGGCAAACGCGGTGCACGTTCCGGCATGTGTGAACGGCTGCAGTAAGACGCTGTGGCCTCTCCCCTTTACTAGAGAGTACTGCACGTTTCTAACGCGTTTGTGCTAGCGTCCCCTTAAGCGGCAGATGGTGCAATTATAATGAAGGGCGCTGTTATAAAATAGGAATGACGTCACATATGGCGCATGTCATTGGTGGAAGTCAATCGTTCGATTTAGTGCGGCGAGACTGGGAGAATTACACGGAAGATTCACGGTTTACCGATGATGCCCTCCGGAGCTTCGCCCACTCGTCATCATTCACCCCGTGGATATGCGGCGTTTTTTTTTTTTTTTCATAAAAGTAGACGTGGCTACCTACTACTACTACACTACAGAGGAGGGACACACCCACACCCTAAGGAGCTTCGCCCCTAAAAGAAACGTTTACCGTATTTACTCGGTTCTACGCGCCCTCGATTGTAACACGCATCCGTTTTCCGTTTTCGTCGAAGCACTCATCCTTGGAATGTCACACCAGGTACTGGATGCGAGGACGCATGTCGTTTCGCACAAGCGCGAGGCATCGGAAACGAAGAGCGAGCGTCACGATGGCGTCGTATAGTGTTACAGTAGAACCCCGCTGTTACGTTCCCGGATGCTGCGTTTTCCCAGCTGTTACGTCGTTTTCGGACGGTCCCGGCACAGCTCCCATAGAACCAAATGCATTCGTAACCCCACTGTTGCGTCGCAACTGCGGGACCATTCCCGCATCATACGTTACGAACTGCCACCCCACGCCGGCCCGAGCGGCCATTTTGACTTTTCATGTCGCTTGGCTTGGTAGCTTGATGATGGCATTGGCCGCCCAGATTGCCGGGGGCGACAACTATGACATATTTTCGGTTTCCGCCAGCAAAAGTATGGCCCTTGAGATCCGTATTTGTTATCTAAGGATGGTGTCTATGACGCGTTGTGGCCCTAAAATTGTTTTTGGCTCATAGATGTTCCGTATAAAGTCCAAGGGCGATAACGCAGTCACCGCGCACCGTATGCTGTATGGGCGAGTAAAAACGTGTGAGGAGAACCGACGACCGCGTCTAATCTCGCCCGCGCAAGAAAGAAAAGCAGGGAGGAAGCGCGCCTTCTTCCGTAGCGCTCAAGGCACCGGCGAGGGAGCGAGAGGGGAGGGATAGCGGGCGGCGTTATGAACTGCATACTGCGCGGCGGCGCGCGGTCGCGCGGGCCGTATCTTGAAAGCGATCTGCGTTGGGGCAGAGTCTAGGCAGTGTAGGTATCAACTGCGTACTGCACGGCGGCGCGCGGTCGCGCGGGCCGTATCTTGAAAACGATCTGCGTTGGGCCAGAGTCTAGGCAGTGTAGGTGCGTCGGCGGCTCGTAACTTCGTGCGTGCTGTGTGTTCTCGGCGCTCAGTTTGCGTTGAAGCGATAGACAACAGCACGAAGGTCACTTCGCTCGCTTCTGCAGCGGCGCTTCCACACGCCGCCAGCGTTTGACAGCGCGTGTCCGCGCTCATCGAGTGTGATGTGTCACAGCGTCTGCCAGCGCGTCGGCAACACCAACAGGAAAAGGAAAGTGCCGGCTTGGCGGGCTTAGAGTCCCCAGGGACTTTAGGCGGGCTAGGCCAGCTGCAGCAAGCGGCAGGATCAGGTTTGAATGAAGGGAGGGGGAAAGGTCACGCCCGCGGCGGTAAAGTCGCCAGGTCGAGGGATGCAGGCCCGCTTCGCACACGCTCGCACGCACGCACACGTGCGCTCGCTTCGCATTCCGTCGCGGCGGAGAAGGTGCTTCCGGTTGCTGCTCGCGCAAAAATGACAAAATTTGGGGCGAAATTTCTAGGTTGTCGGCGGGGAAAATTCGTTATTTCGAGGGGGTCTCCCGCTGCCACTTCGTTACGTAGAGGTCTCATATACATGTGCTTCTTTGGAGTAACGGCCTGGAATAGAAAAACTTCGTTATATCTAGGAATTCGTTATATGGAGGTTCGTTATAAGCAGGTTTAACTGTATTAACACGCATGCTAGCATGTTCATTGCATATGTTGTGAACTGACTAGCAGTTAGGCTGAAGTACACTGCGGCAACAAGAACACAAATGCACACCACTTTATTCCACACTGGAGCACTTAAGCTCTAAAAAGAGCTTACCCCATTTGTGGCGTATCTTGACCCCAAATAATAATTTTCAGCTGCCTTGCTTGCATTTCCTTTCTTGAAAACTTTGCGCTCGCTACTTTCCTGTCATGAATGCTATGTCATGCTGATAACATGCATGCCGTTAGTAACGTGGAAGTACCGGCCGTGCGGGACGTGTAGCGTTAAAGAAAAGAACGGCACGCAAGACGGATGATTACTTTGGGGGGACAAGATTTTAATGCCTCGCAACTTTTCCATCATAAGCACTTCACTTTTGAGAAAGTTCCCACAAATGTAGACACTGGTAGCGAAGAGGGTATTCTCAGTATGAATCATTTCGGTGTGGCTTAAAGTAGTACTTACGTCACATGTTTGACTTGTCCAAGCCAGAGAATAGTCACAGTACACACGCTGAATGGTGTCAGAACACCCTAAAAGATTTGCTACATAGCACTTGTTTCTACAAGCCAGTTTCGGTTTTGGTACCCAAGAAGTGTATATGTCATGACATCATGGTACACATTAGCTGCCTTCACTGCTGCAATAGTTGAAGCTGCCAAGCGCAAGTGCAGCCACAATGAACACCCGCAGCATTCATGTTTATTTTTTTGGCAACATCATATTACCTAATGCTGCACATCATCAGCAAATGTGTGCTCTGTGTCATATGGTGCTACAATAATGTTGACTCATGCCAAATCCACATTTTGTGGCCGATTCTAGTATCACATTAAAATAGAAGCATATCCCAAATTTCATACTTTTGTCATCCTTTTACGCATGAGAAATGCGCAATAGTTTCCACAACTTTGAAAGTGTGTGTCAGTAGTCCTTAAATATTTCATATTTGTGTCTCTGCAAAGTCGCTGTGCATGCCTATGCACTGTTAAATGCAGTAGATAGGGGAATACCATGAAATAAGAACCATCGGCCTTTTTTTTTCTAAGAATGGTGAAATGTTTGACAAATCTGGTTGTGTAATTCTTCGACGAGGCCATAGATGTCAGCCTTTTATTAATTAATAAAGGCTGGTTAAGTCAGTGGTGTGCTCTAATAGAAAAATCAATACTATGTGTACTCTAATCAGTATGCTCCGAAAGCACTTAGACAGAATACCTTTGAATACGCTTACCCTATGGAGCACAATGCACAGATCTGTAGCACTCAATTGCAGAACAGAAAGAAAAACTGGAGGTGGATCAGTGAGAAGTGACAACACATGGCAGGCTGGAACGAAATGGGCAACATATTGGAACTATATTTTACTGTTAAATGAATTGCATGAATTTCATGAACGACAGAGACAGACAGTTTGACACTGCTCAATGCTTTTTTTTTTAAGAGAAAGAAATGTTGTTGAGCGAAACGTAGACTGAAGCGTTTTCTTTTTCAGAAAACTTAAAAAGAAAAATTGAGTTGTGGGTTTTAACGTCCTGAAACTGTGCAGAAGGTTGGGAGGTGGGGGGAGGCGGAGAGAGAGAGAGAAACATTTTTTAATGATTGCTGGAGATGTTTGCCTGGCCATACACCTAAGCACAATACTCTCAGATGACGAATGAAATGACACATTCATACACAGTACACACGCACATAGCATACACAAGCATGCACAAGAGCAAGTAACTAGAGTGTTTGGTCAAGGCCAGTGTCTCTGAGGAGGGCGAAAAGCACTGCGTGCAGAGCATATACCAGTGCTATGCCAAGATTCAAGTACACTGTGCAACTCTAAGGAGCTGCCTCGTGAATTTAGGGCAGATTTTAGAGCAAGCCTTGAGGTCGCATAGAACTATAAGGGTTACGGGTATCGGTTATGAGAGACGGTGTAGCACAGGGCTTCCGATTAACTGTGGCCACTGGAATGCTGGTGATCTTCAGCTAGGAAATTAACTCGCTACCTAGTGTTCAGCATAGCACAATGTCATAGATACTGAGTCACGACGGCCAGCACACGAAACCTCCTCTGCCTTGCCTATTCTTACTGAACGTATTTGCGAATGCAATGTTCTCATGCTTTTGGTTTAGAGCAACTGTCCCAGAAAGGGAACACATAGTTACCCAAGTTGGTGCCAGTGACATTCATTGAAGAGACGCACACCTACTGGCATAACCCAACCTAATGACCTAAGTTGTCATCAAAGAGTTTCATTGAAGACCGTCACAAACCGAGTGGCACATACCCAGTGCTTCAAAAAGTCGCGTCAAAGAGTTTCATTGAACCGCGGTACTTATACAGTCCCGCATCTACGATGACCCAAGTCGGCGTGCACGAGGTTCACTGAAAAGCGGCACATATGACACATTCCCACATACTCAGTGAGCCAAATTGGTCTTACGGTTGGTTTCGAACCCTGTTCCCTTAGCACAGCAACCAGATGCGCTACCCATTCGACTATGGTCTACCCAATGGCCCAGGTAGACGGGAAAATGGTTAGTTAGTTGGTTGGTTGGTTGGTTAGTTAGATAGATAGCCCCCGGAAAGTGCATGAAGTACCAAAAGAATGCTAACGCATTAAAAAGACAACATCATAATAATTCAGTAAAAATTTAGTATGGTAGTTAATTAGTAATTGGTTTGCTGAAATATCCACAACTGAAAACGCCCAAGAGATAAAAAATGTTGCAGTTTCATCCGAAAGGCGAAGAACTGATTGTGATAGCAAATTATTAGACAGCATAAGAAGTAATGATGGCAGTTTTATCGGCCGTATAAACTTAATTGTAAACATTTGCGTACTAACAAATTAACAAGCATGGTGTCACGCAAGCACAGGCAAACATGAACACATCTCACTTGATGACCGCAGACAGTGGTTCAGCCTGATGGAGAGCACACCGGGCACTTGCCCTGCCCCCCCCGTAATTTTTCGTTGTGTACAGCTTGTCCGGCCCATCCGCGCATTTTCACTCACAACTAAAGCATACGGTCACAATATTATCGCACTTGGACTTTATCAGTACATCACGGTGACGATGGCGGTGAAAATTCGCCTGGAGTGTGCCCCTCCCTATCCAATTGCTATCGCTATAAAACGCTTCTATGGGCGTTGGCATTAAGTTTCCAGCACATGAATCAAAATTTTGAGATATCAAATTCAGCATACCAAAATGATGTGCTGTGCTCTGTGGGATTATATAGTTGTCCTCGTGAATGAGAGGTCTGTACAAACTTATATACTTATTACAAACTTAGATAGCTTATTGCCTTTTGCTATAATTCATAGTTTCAAGGTGTGCAGTACAGTGTTCCCATATCAACAAAGAACAACAGTTCTAGTTGAGATAGCCGGGGCAGGGGGGGGGCCTGGCTATCTGATTGGTTGGGCTGAGGTACACATGAGAAGGAAACAGGCGCCCCCAGCGAATCAGCACTTCAGCAGCAGACGAAATGGACATGTCCACTAGGTGGGCACTTACAGAATAACATACCCTTACAGAATACCCCTGGTGTAGAAACACTACCTTAAACACAGTACCAAAATAAAACTGCAAAAGATAATAAAAAGGCACGATGCGAGAAAGTAATAACAGAATTTTGGAAGTGTTCAGAAGTGTGCAACATTGTGCAAATGTTGTCTCTCTATTTTTTCAGACAAGACGCAAGTTCACAAAGACAATGACTATCTGGTACCTGGAGCTGACAAAAGCATGCACCATCCCCAAGCTTCAACTGATGGGTACAGGGACGGCCAGCCCTTGCCAAGAAAGTCAGATGACACACTGGACTACAATTTAGTGCCTCAGCCTGCGTACAGGCCGCCCACAACACAAGAGACCCCTCTGCTAGACAGTAATGTTGGAACAGAGAAGACCACTACTGCCTTGCACACAGAGCTGTCTAGTCATACTACCACGATAATGCCAGTTACCCGGTTTGCTCCAACACTTATAACGATAGAGAAACAACCAATTTTTCTAGCCGTTAACAATGCAAAGCAAGGCATTAGCATACAGCCACCACCTGAGTCCTCTTCACTAAGCCCTGTAAGCAGCCCGGGCACTGGAAGTTCCAAGTCTGAAGATCAGACAAAGGCCACAACAGAAACTCCAGCAGAGAAAAGAACGCCCATCTACAAACCAGCATTCCTAGACACAAGCAATGGAGATAAAGTGGTAAATGAAAGTACAACAGAAGCGAATGCCACAGCACTCCCCTCACTTTCACTGCTCTATGGAAAAACAGCAAGTCATCCAAATGACTCAACAAAACACCTGCAGCAAGATTCTGGCACTGCAGACAGTCCTACAGAGCCAGCCTCATTCTTAGAACAGGTAAACAGGAGTCCACCCACAATGCCACAAGAAGGGCTGCACTTTTCAGACCTCATAGATCGTGTGTTCTTTCCTGGCAAAGATGAGAAGAAGGAGTCTGGTGACATAAACCTCCAGACAGCGCAGCTGAGCCCAGTTTACAGCCAGGCACACCTCTACAATGCAACTTCCCTCGGGGAATCTGTAATAGAAGCCCGTTACCCAGTGAAAGAAAATGACACGCTTCAGCCAGTGTATGGAACAGTGCCGGCTTACCACAGACCAACGGCAGAGTCTAGCATCGGAGAAGCAGGCAGCCTGAAGCCTCTTTATGGGAAACCGCCCTCATTCAGGGAGGAGAGCTCTGATGAACTTATTTCACAGATGCACACACAAGTCAGCACCAATGCAGAGGTTCATTATGAGCCTGCCAGTTCAATGGATGCGGATATGCCATCTACTAATAAGTCCCTTGTAGCGGTCGCAGCTACAAACGCCACAGTGGAGAGCTCTAAGCCTCAGAGCAAGCTATCTTATCAAAATGGCACGAAGCATGAAGAAGGTAAGCTTCCTCACATAAGCATACGTCCCATGGAGCTAACACCTATTTATTATGACGTGCGCAAATATACTACAACCACTCGAAGGCCTTCAACGACCCAGAGTACTCAAGGCAGCACTGCACACCTTAGCACCATGACCACATCGGGCACAACAGTGCATGTGCATCGTACAACCATTGCAGCTGCTGGAGATACATTACATATATCCAATGAGAGCCACATTAGAAAGGAGGCTCCAGAATACCATCCCAGCTTGAAGACAACAGCAAAGCCAGACTACAACATCTGGGAACTGATGTACTTTAATCGGTCTGTGCCTACCGTAAAGCCAACCGAGGCCAACAACATGACGGAAACCAACGTATGGAAAATGATGTTCTTCAACCAGTCATGGCCTACTGCAGAGCCAACCGAAGTGGACAATGTAACGGATTCCAGTAATGAAATAACCAAGAAGATATCACCCGACCAGCCCGCTGAAGAAGTTGGCTTCACCACGAGCGTAATTAAGGTGAGGGTTGGCAACACGCTTAATGTCTCTGTGGACAGCAGCAACCAGTCCAAGTATCGAAACGTTGAAGAAGATGGCATTATTGTCAGTGTATATCCGGAGCATCAAATGGACGGCGGAGTCACAGACCTGCAGGACATGCCCCTTCAAGGGCAGGCCGAGAGTCGAGCAATTTCTTCCGGTGGTCATTACAAGGGGATCCAACACTCAGGTGACAAGGCCAAATCACCTGCTGAGCTCACACAGGTGATTTCAGACATCATAAAGGCTCACAAGAGTGAGGAACCCGAAGTCATCACTGCTCCAAACATAGACTTTTCAAAACAAAATGTAATGACTGTCAAGGTAACGCCCAGCAACTCCTTTAACGTGTTTTCCCTTGTGTTGTTGGACAAGAATGGCACAAGTAAGCATGGCACGATTTCGACAACAGAGCCACCTGTGGATACTGCACCTTGGGCACCAATGGATCCGGCTGCAGAAGATTCTTCCATCACAAAACACTCTGCTGAATATGACCATCACAACCCGACAGGCAGTGGCACTCTGTCGTCAACAGAAAGCTATGAGTCGCAAGCTTCTTTCACAGTACAAACCAAGCAGTTGCCAAATGTTGCATCGAGTGAAACAGTCGAGCATTCAGAAAAGCCAGCGCTGCACTCCACATTCAGAATTGTACCATTCCTTGCAGAAGACGCTATATTCAGGCCGGCAACTTCAACACAGTCTTCAATGGTCAACTACACAGGTGCCTACCCCAGAATAGTGAACACGGATCCCAGAGACACCGTGGAAGGTGAGTTCCCCACAGAAGCGCTTTGGAACTATGTACAACTGACAAATGAGCTTATTGCAAATGGGTGTAGCAGCTGTGTTTTCCTTGTGTAGCATTCTTAGTACAGCTGCATTTGAAGCTTTGGAACAAGGCACATGTATCGCTATTCCAAGATGCTTGTGCAATCTAAAACTGGATAAGCACACAACAATGACAACCAATTATAATATAAGATCTACTTGCACTGTTTGTGTTTGTTGCAATCTTATTATGTTATTTTATAGGGACCGAGAAGTCAAACACTGCATCAAACTAATCTGCTTGATTAGCCTTATAGTAGAAACCTTGCCGTACTTGCTTTATACCGGGGAGACTACTTCGTTTTGGAAGGAAATAGCAGCTTTAGGGACCACGCAATTATTTTTCAATTGAATTCACCTGCAGTAAATTGGCTCACTTATGAACGTAGGCTACACTAGTGACCTTGGAGGACATGCACTGCTGAGTGCTGCCACTTTCTTGAAGACATAAACTTGTACACAGAGGGTGCTGCACTCTCGCAAATAGTTGAGTACAAGGCACCAGTTCAGCATTGCAATGCGGGAGAACATAACTTCGTGGCGAAACTGCCCTTTCTGTTAAATTGAACTGCGATGTCATTACCTTCTTCCTTATCAAGCATTGACTACAAGTTAGCATTCACCAATGAGACATTATTACATCAAAGGAGCTGGTAACGCATTTTTGCAGTTGCAGTGACAATGCTGTATGATCATTTTAATCTCATACAAAAGCTCTGTTCTTGGTAAAAGTGACGCTTTGGACATCTTATGGCTGTTGATATCTCTCCTGACCTGCACGATTTCCAAGTAACATTTTCTGTTTTGCTGTCCCTTCCTCCAGACAACTGCTTTGTGGACGGCCATTTGTTTGTCAATGGTGAAATGATCAAGAAGGAGAACCCCTGCGAGCTGTGCCGCTGCTACTATGGGCGGGAGCTCTGTCAGCAGAAGAACTGCCCACTGCCTCCTTCACCGGCGTGCATCAGTGAAGCTGTCCCTGGATTCTGCTGCCCAAAATACACTTGCCGTAAGTTACATTGGGAAGCACATTAAGGCGGGCAATAGTAAGGGAACACCAAAGGAAAGCATTAAGCGAGGCTAGATTGACATATTGCCCTTTAACACGTTCACTGTCGCATTGGTCACGGGCAGGTCAGAGCAGTCATTCCCAGTGTGTGTGTGGCAGTGCACAGGCGGCATTCTTGCTAGAAATAAATGGATACAAAAAGTTCTTGTTGCTTTTGATCTGACGTGTCATAGTGCCATGTATCTGCAACTCAAGGAACAAAGGAGCACAACTCCCTAGTGATTTACCAGTGGGTCACGACCTGCCAGAGCGAAATGGCCAGTGACCCACCGTTGGGTGACGACGCACAGGAATCGAGACTTAAACAAGTGCTGCAGCAGTGAACACTAAGAATAGAAGAAAAGAGAAGTACATGCACTGATGCTGAGGAGGTGAAACGAGGGCTGCAATATTTTTGTACATGTAAATAAACCTGTCTACTCCCTAGGCAATGCTCTTATGAACAACTGAGCCAAATATTACTGCTGCATAGTTGATGTGACAAATTTAGGACCACGAGATCTGAGAAAAAAACTGTGTATTTCCACAGCCGAAGCACGCAGCGTGGCACTTGTATTTCCAGCCTATACTAGTAAATGGGAACAACATAGTGCTGCACAGTTATAAGCGGCAATGGTCACAAACTGCTAGGAAATTTAATGTTTTCTCAGATCCTTTTTTTTTTTGTATGTTCCTTAAACTTTTGATGCTGGTTGTACTTGCAACAGGGAGCCTACAATATTGATCAAAAAACAACCTGCTCCTTTACTTCAATTGCCACAAATAACCAAGCTTTAGTGCAACATAAGTAGCATATATGTCATGACTACTCAGAGCCTCTAGCAGAACTAAACAAGGTTATAAAGCTGCTATATGACAACTTGCAGCCCAATATAGCCACAATGTAGCGCAGCATCGATCTACAATTTCATCTACAACATCAATTTTTTCAATGGCAGCTACAGATGCTCTGTTGCTATCCAAACAATTAACTGCAATCAGAATTTTTAAAAAATATAAGAAGATGGGGTATACATTCTTCCCTTACAATTTTTGTCACTGTTTTGCTGAAGAAAAATGACTACTTGCAGCACAAAAAAAAAGTAAATGGCGTTCCAGGGTACCTAAAGGTTTCGAATTTTCCACAAGAGCGCAGGAAGTTGAGGCATGCCTTAGAAGTTTGGCCGTACCTCATATATGTATATATAAGCACAGTTCAATTTCTTCCCCCTTGTGAACGAGGAGCTCAAATGTGTCCCAAAACACTATTTAAATTGTTCTTTTCTGTTTTTGTTCTTTGTGGCCAGTTCATTTAACTTTAACAAAATGTATGCTTCTGGCCAGATGATGTTTCATCAAACCCTGGACAATTTTTGCCATGTAAAGCTCATTTTTTCTGCCAAGCAAATTCTGGAAGGTTCTTGATACAGCAATGCAGATGCAGAAGAGTTGCCTATTTGTTGCATGCCTCTGATGTCTTTTAATCCTAAATGTGGAGTCCAATGACAAAGGGAAATGCCAACTCTGACCGCAAATCAAATGTGACAAGGCACATCGGCGGTGAACTGCGTTATGAGCACGCTTGTCTACAGATCACCGGAGAATGACATAATTCGGTGCTACATCATCTACAACTGTCTGTATGCTGATCAGATGCTGGTACTATTTACTGCACAACAAGACTACGCTGGTCACGATGGCAAAGTTTCACCTAGAGCAATCAGTTAACGGCATGATGCCAGCAGGCAAAAGTGTTCGCCTGTTTCTTAACTGATTTGATGTTGATAGAGAGTGTTGCAGGCTGCCCTTGTACTGAGTACAGCCACCACCACTAGCTGATAACTTGGGGATACATAAAGTTTTCCAGTTCCACCATATGTGCACTGTATGCTTTTTCCTGCTATAACAACTCATGTTCTTATTGCTCGCAAGTAGAAATTCTTAGATTACAATACATGTACTGCATGGACATCTGGCTCTACACTGCAAGTATTTGCTTGCTGGAGGAATGACTTGTGTGCCTGTTGTGCACTATAGTGGACAAACAAAAGGCAAACAAGTTAGAGCTAACAGGGCTCATGTATTCTTTTGTGATGTCAACAGAACCTTTGCCTGTGAATTTAGTTTGGGGCTTACACCATCTTCATTGACCTGTTATCTAACGGTGAGAAATTGCACCTTCGAGTTATGACTCATGGCAGCTGTTCCACTTCACACTTCTCTATTCGCACTTCATTTGTCGATGATATAGTACACAATCATCATACTCAACCTTGATTTTCTGTTTTGCTGTACTTGCTCCTAGCTCAGCAAACTCGCATAATGCAAAAAAAAAAAAAATACTACGTCAAATAATTACTACATTCATGGCAAAGTGTAACAGCATACACAGACAACAGATGAAGGCAACAGATGAACACCACATTGTTTTACTTCATGCTTGTGTTCATTGCAGCACCTTGCAGAAGATACTGAACAAGCTAGCTTGCCAGTATCTTCTTTATGCAATATAAAAAAAAGAAAACAGTGCACACAAGTGGGACACTTTTTTGAAGTTGTGCAACAGTGATTTAGAAAAATGTGGCAAGTAATCAAGGGTGCTTTCAATAACGCAGGTCCGGAGGATGTCTACTTCCCCCCAGATACTGAGACCACACCTGCACCTGACAACCTAGTACAGCAGTACACCGTGAACGTTTGGTCGGGGAGGAACCCCACGAGACATGCAGGTTTTGCGGGTGTGCACAGTACTCAGCAGCCTGGGCCTGCAGGCCGGAAAAGCACACCTTCATGGCCCACAACTTCCTTTTCCCTCAAGAACTCACCGACACTCAAGCCATACCTGCTGCAGAGACATCCATCTCCACAAGATCCGCACAACAGGTTTTCTCACTTGCACAGCACAGAAGAATCAAACAGTTATGAAGACACGACGCCACCACCACCGCCTACAACGACGACGACAACAACTACTGAGCCACCAACGACATCTCAGTCACCTAGCAGCAGCCAGCAACTATGGAATATTTTCCAGGTTTCAGGCAAGTCTCAATACTACTTGACCGTAAGACTGTTTTGTCATTGCAATATTAACTGCTTATAAGCGTTCACAGAATGCACACTACGGTTCACTTCATGCCTAGGTGATGCAAGAGGCTGTTGCACTAATCGGAATTTCACCGCACACTTTGCAGGACATGAAGTTAAACTTATACTCTGGTTGATCAATAAATCTTCCATATACAGAACACACAGTATAAGCCATTATTGGCATAGATGAAAGAGGCAACTTATGAAAGGTCAATGTCACGAAGATGTAACGGCGCTGCCATCACATTATGTGCAAGCATGAAAAAAAATTGTGCCCTCTACTGGTGCAAATTCTCTCAGAAGGCAAGACTATAGATGTGACCAAGCTCTCAAAAGTTACTTTGCACAGTTTTTATAAAGTCTTAGAGAGTTTGTTTCATTTAGGAAAGTTGTACTTCGTCATTTATCAAACATTTTTATATTATTAGTAGGGGTGTTCGACCAGCGAAATTTCCAAACTGAATCGAATGCGACTATTCGATAAATATGACACCCGACCACAGAATACTTTCTCATTTCTATACAAACTAAAATATAAAGTTTATGTACAGTCCCTTTTGAAAAAATTAGTCTTGTCAACTCTGATACAAGCATGTAATTCCATTTACAACTGAATGCCCAATAAACTCAAAAGCTTGTAGATGATAAATGACATGTTTCAGTTATCTGGTCACCATTCCCACGGCTGCTTGATGGAAAGGCACACCATGAAAGCAATGAAACAATAAAACAATGTGTCACGACATCCACGAAGAAAGTTGTATTCACTGAAGGGGACAATAAGTGTGATGCTACAGCACCACACATTGATTTATTGGAATGCAAAAACGGCGAGACTGGCCAAAAAGAATATCGCTTTCACTAAATTAAGACAACAAATTCGTATATAGGCTGCCTAAGAGCAAGGCATTCTTATTGAATGAATGGAAATTGTTTAGCAGACATTATTTGCCCCCCCGGGTCAATTGCCAAGGAATTGGCGCCTCTGCGCAACGCCCATGGCTCTCCTGTAGCAGATAGGGTTGCCAATCAAAACAAGCAGGACAATGCCGAATTTTGACTAAATATCCCCTGTCCCAACTTCACTCAGTTGGGACAGCCAAATGTCTCCGTCTTTTGCTTCTTTTTTTCAAATGGATAACAATAAATAGACCAGATTTCTTTTTTATGATGCCTGACAGCTCATTCGCACTTCCTTATTTGCGTGTGCTCGTTGCACTGTCATAAACATAAAGGCGGTTTCGTTTTTGTGGTAGTTCTAGTTCTGTTGTAGGCCATAGCCGTTCACAGTTCCTCTATACATATTGCTAGCCACGTTAGTCAGGCAACTCTACTCTACTTTTCTTTTTGTAAATTGCGAAACGGTAGGACTGAATAAAATTGTTTGACTGTGTAGCATGTACAGACTGCCGGCTCCTGGCACTGACAGGTTTGGTCATCACCAGCGACCCCCCTCCCTCTCCTCCCTCTCCGTCCCGACTTTGATCACTCAAGAGGTGGCAACTCTAGCAGAAGAATCATTCGAACAGTCCTCACTTTTCAAGCGAAGCTTGTTATAACTAGGGCTCCGTGTTTTTCGAGTTCATTTTTCTTGAAATTCAGAGGGTGTTTTTCGGAGTTTATTTTCTGGCGGAAATTCAGAGTTTATTGAAGCTTATTTCTCGTAAATCCCCAATTCTCCTCTATTCAGAGTTAAATTTTGCATTATTCTCAATACTCCAAAATCTTAGATGAAATGATTTCTGAACACGAAAACAGCAGAACACACGAAACGAATTTTTGTTGTCTGGAAGGGTTGAACGCACAAACACATATACACACAAGCACAAATACTTGAATACAAAACACGTACGTTTGTGCGTATTACAACCTTAAAGCTTGTTGTATAGACGCAATCATACTTTACGAGGTTGCTGTCACTGATAGAAGCATGCTCCTTTCGATTGATGATTCTCAGCTTTTTTAACGTTCGCGCTAGAAGCTTGACTCAGCGCACAGCGAGAAAGCACTGGCCACTGGACAGTGTGAAGTCTCCAAAGCAACAGGGGTTCAACAATGTTACTGATTAATTAGCTCTGATAGTTGGCAAAATCACTCATGAGTTGGCTCATGTCGTCAGTTTCAAGAAACACTAACTTTAAAAATTGGCGCATAGGTATCGCACGCGTGGGGTAACTCATGCTTCACATTTAGATTCACAATTTGAACACTACACCAAAACGATTCACTGGTGTACTGGAGTGCATCAAAAAGGTTCCTCCTCAACTGTGTCTCCACTTTTCAGCCACAGCAGCATAGTATCCATGAAGGTCTGCGACAGTCGTTGAGCGGTCATACGTCTTTCGCTCTGTGCGCGACAAACCCTTTGTTAAATGTGCGATGGGTGTGGTTTACGAGATACTGTTGACGTCAGGTAAAGTTTATATCGCCCAAACCGGCCGACATATAAATGACTGCTTAGAACATGCCCTTTCGATATAGAATGGAACAGGTTATTTGGCCTTAAAATCTGAGTTCATCGGATAAACCCGAATTGTCAAAAATTTTACTGGTGAGTGTTTATCAGATTTTTCGGATTTATCTGAAAACACGGAGTCCTAGTTATAACTTACAGATTTCGGTGGCGTCCATGTACGCACAAAATTATCATCATCAGCATCGGCTCGAGCGTCGTCTTCTTGCGCAGCTGGCTCGTTGGCGCCCCTTGGTTTGCGCTCGTGCTTGTGCTCGGCAGGCGCTCGTGCCACTGCTCCTACGTTCGTCGTCATCTGCATCCACAGTTGGCTGCATTGCCGCTAATCATTCCAACATAGGATTTCGCCTCTCTTCTATTTTCATAATGGGAAGGCCGCATTTACGGGGTATGAGCCATTGCTTAAGGGGGTATGAGCCATTCATTGTCTTACGTAATGGACAGATTTAATTTTGAAGCGACTTTATGGAAACCCATCCAGAATGAACGCACTCGGGAAAGGACTGGTTCTTGCGTGAGGGCTTCCAAAGCCCAGGCGAAACGTCAGCGAAGAGCTGCGGACGCCAAGTTGAGGGCGAGTTATGTTGAGACCAAACGTCGGCAAAGAGCTGCCGACCCCGAGTTGCGGGAGCGCGATATTGAGGCCAAATGTCAGCATTGTCTAGCCCTCCAGGAACCCGACAACGGTGATGCACACCTCGGCAACGCTAGCACCAACTTCCCCAGTGCGACGGCCAGGTTTCAACGCGATTTTCTCATCCAGAACTTCAGAGCCAGCTGCAATGCATGTGACTGGCTGTGGTTCGAGCACAATATGGTACTCGTCAGTGCAATTCGTTCAGAGGAGCACCGAAAAAACACACGACAAGCTTCGCTTACCCCCATTTCCTTGACAGGGGAGGGGCTAATGATTTTTTTATCAGACTCTTTCCCTTGAGGCTCCAATAACTGTCGTTACCCTTTATCTTCGAACAGAAATGGACATTCAACAATATCAAATGGTGAATTCTCGAGTCATATATGAAATAGCATGAACCATTTGATTCATATTTGTACTTTAGAATATTCGCACACCCCTACTTAACAGACATGCACTCCATGCGTCGGAAGCTAAACAAACATTCAAAGCAAAATTGAAACTGTTCAGCATATCACGAGATTCAATGTAGTACGTTCAACTTAGGGGAAGTCTACTATATATATGAATTCAGACAGACAATATAAAAACAGACATGAATTCCTTAAGAAGAGGAAAAGTACTGAATATAAAATAGGATCTCTTCTGTCTAACTGCTTTTGAATGAGCAATTTACCAGTGTTGCGATGATGACTTCAAGTACTATTTCTTAATACAGCCACTGATATCTGTGCATTTAATGACTTCAGATGACTGAAATATATGGAAGAGTGCACTTATTAGTTACGTAAAAAATTTTTCTTTTTACATTTTGCTGCTAATCTGCAGTGAGATGTAAACAACTTAGGGATTCCCCTGAAAAGCAGAGCGTGCAAAACTGATACTGGAAATGCACGACGCAGTGAGAAATGAAGTGAGAGAAGAAAGGGAGGCAAGGATCATGGCATAAACATCACATAGGGACCTAAGCTCCAAAAAGGGAGAAGGTTGGGAAAGAATGTTGCTTGTGTGCACGGGTCAAGGCATTGCGAGACAGCCTCTGATGTGGGGAGGAAGCTCACACCTCACACCATTGCCTCATAACATTACACTTGCCTTAACCTCTGCTATTACTAAACTGTTTTTAAACGTTATTGTAGTAGAACGCTCCCTGGATGGCACTTTACAACTCTTAGTGAACCAAAATTTCTGGCAGAGCCTGGTGAGTTTTTTTTTTTTTTTTTTAATACAAGCAGAGGTATTTGGGCGTTTATTGCACTGGGCAGCTTGAGAATTTACATTTGGAAGGTGAAGTAAAAGGTTACCAAGAATGCTAGCTCCTCCACACTAAGTGGCCAATACACAATCTACTATATTAGACTATTTCCTACAGAAGGCAGGCTGCAGTAATTGCAGTAAGCCTAGACATAGGGCAACAGTTAGTGCATTTCTGAATACAAGTGAAGTATTCAAAGAAATCAGATACTTACTCCTATTCGAAACAGAAGTATGCGATTCCCATTCGAAATTTTTGATATTCACACCCTGATATTCACACCCCTAATCATTTTTAATAGTTTGAGTGACGTCTCAGAAGATCTAGTGTGCCTGCCACAGTGGCTCAGTGGCTACGGTAATCTGGTTCCGAGCATAAGGTCACGGGTTCAATTCTGGAGAATGGGCATACTGAAAAGAGGATGAAATAGAGGACCAGAACTGCTTGAATTGTGTTCTGGCAAGGGCTTGTGCTAGTACCGGTCAACCAATACCAGCACAAGCCCATGCTAGAGCACATTTTGAGTACTTCTGGGTGCTGCAGTTTGCCCACTAGAATGAGTATAATGACATGTAGCCATCGGTAAGGACACCAAAGTAATTAAAGATTAATCCAGAGCACCATTTTAAATGTTAAACTTTCACCAATCAACCCATCGTTCAAGACAGAGTGTATATGTGCCCACGCTAAAGATATTGCTCTATTGCACTATGTACAACCTAACTACATGGTGACATGCAATTTTCTGCAGGCTGCAACATCTATGGAAGGCTCTACGGTGTGAATGAAGTTGTGCGGGAACTCAGCAGCAAGTGCAAGGCCTGCACGTGCACGTCACTTGGAGTCCAGTGCAATGAAACGTGTTGACCGTGACCCTCTGCTGCCCAAGCCATCATTCACAAAGCACTTAACATCCAGTTTTGACCGGGAGGGCAAACTTTTCCACAGCAAAGGCACCAGTGTCAGCATGGTGGCCAGCCGACATGTGCAAATGAACTGGGTTTCACGGTGGAGCAGTGCGGCACCACTCCCCGTAGTGGTTGTGCCTAGTGTGGAGATTTCAACACAAATTCCTGGCGTGGACAGGGAGTGGCATCTAAGTTGACAGACCGAGGCATAAAACATTGGCTCACTATTTTCAATTTTAAGACAGCCCTATCATCACAGCAACTACTTAAACTCCATGCTTTGACTGTAGATGCTGAAACCAGAGTAATCATAAACACCTTTGTTTTGAAAAGCTCTCCAACTTCCTTAGGTTCAGCAACCGTGACAGTCTCTTCGCCACGCACAAGCGCACATGCTGATTTGTTGATGTTGAACTGTGCGACATTGTTGCTGCGTCGCACAACTCGGTGCAGTAGTGAGCCTCGATTTCACAAGTATGATGGCACAGTTGAGGCACTGTGCAGCTTTTTGTATGTCCCGCATTTCCTCAAACATCCAACATTGTCTTGAATTTAGTGTGTGCTATCTTCAATATTCTCACCATCACTGTGTGTAAGAAGGCTACCACTTTCTCTCTCTCTCTCTCTGTGACGTGAACTTTTTCCTTCATTTTCCACAAGGCTGTCATTGAGAAAGACAAACCCAAAACGTGATGTTGCAACAAAATGTATGATTGCAACAAAATGGTGCACAGAATGGACACGCATGCTCGCTAACAAAAAAAAACTATGGCCTTGTTATGAGATTGGACACATATATAGTATGCGCAAAGATGACAGTTATGAAGAAGTGAGGATGCCATATTGCAAATTACGAAATGATATACAGAAACAATCCTTGCTTTTCCGGTATGAGATAACGATGGTGCACTCACATACACAAGACCCGATCTCCTTTTCGAAATGATCATTTCTGGATGTGACTTAGTGTGCAGACATGGCATCCCTGCTTCTTCACAAGTATCACTTGTGCACGTACACATTTAGGCCCAACTCTGAATGCCACTTGTACAAGTTAGCACATGCATGTGTCTATTCCGTACATCCATGTCTTCTCTTGCACTTGAACATTTAACCAAGAAGGCTAAGCCTCGACACTCGCTAGGTGAGAAGTGACTGAAGCTTCTTTTTCATTTCTTGCACTCAGATTCCAACATTGTATAGTTGTTTGTCCTTGTTTTACTTGGAACACTAATCTGAAGACATTACAGCGGGCTTGCATTATCTGAACTTATATGGACCACAAACTATATTTGATTTATCAGAGGGTTAGGTTATACGAAGCAGAACATAAAAAACAAAGATGAAAATAAAATTATGTTTGTTTGAACCGATATATAACTTCAAGGGGAACATGAATGGATATACATATGATTCGACTGATTTCTTGGTGAATAACTCGGTGGCACCATACAGTGGTAACACCCACATTTGTATGCACACATCTTGAATGCGAAACTTGGGTATGTTCTGACTATTCACATCTCATGATTGTCCTCTCATCGACTATTTTCTCACCATGTTCATCTGACTTGGGAAGCCAAACTGTTTCACTGAAATTGGAGCTTATCAAACAGACAGTGAGCCAACCCAAACTTGGAGATCTATTTGTCTTAGCCAGAGTTTCGGATTATCCAAGTTGGAATTATTGTGATTAACTGTAATTAATGTTTGTGCCACAATAAATATCCACAAGCTTCTCAAACATTCAATAGAAACGTATTTTTGTTGGCATGAATGCCCACAGTAATCTTCAGCGGCCCTAAATATACGGAGGGTATTTCCCCAGACAACCACTTTGAATCATTGCATTTACTCGCATGTTGTCACATACTGCTTGAAGGTCACCTTATACTACTCAACGTAAATTGATGCAAAGTGTCTTTCAGTAACATTGAAACATTCCTTGCGAAGAGCAGTGTTCAAGCAATGTGCCAGACAGTGATACCTCAACAACAAGTCATTTCATTCACCATTGTGTCATTTAACATTCTAACATTGACAAATCACTGATTAACCAACAAATCAAGCTTACCAAGGTAAGCCTCAAATCAAACTGCTCCTTTGCCTAAAATGGCTTGCCAAGCAGCCCATCAAATACCCCATCCATGAACATGAGCAGGTATGTTTGTTCCACCAGGCTAACAAGACCAATCTGTAGCTACAGTCTGTAGACTTTCAGGAGCAACAAGAGTTTCACACCACGCGTGCCGCGTTTCCTTTGCATAGCCAGTTTCATCACGCGCGAACTGCCCAGTGACTTAAGTACGTGTTGAGAAGAGTGTGTCCTAGACAATCGCAGCAAATAACTTTTTTCAAACAGACCTGAATGAAAGCTCACATTTTTATCAGCTCGCAATTGCACCGTGTCAGCATACAGGTGTGCGACAGTAGCCCTCTGTTTCTGTGTATGTTCGAATTCCAAAAATTGTGTTTAGTAGTTATTTATGTCTTCCAATGTGTGAAAAGTGACACTGTTTTTGTAAATAGCTTTGTGAGCATTTTTGTGTGTTATCCTCCAATTCACCGGGATTTCTTTCTGGGGCAGCGTCCTTACAACCAACACAAGTTCTGCTTTCTCCACAGGAATACAGCCGAGTCAAAAAAGTTTCGTTGTGTTAATGGACGTGATTATCCTGACATCAAGCAATAACTGACTTTGTAAAGAATTACATACTTGGGTTTTTTGTATCGACGCTGCACAAAGTCAAGCCACTTGTAACCCAAAATCTGAAAAGGTCGACGGCTTGAAAGTAAAAACGGTGTGTGATCTTGTATCTGTCAATACACATCTAGGGCAATAAAGTTTTATCTTTGAAATAAATTGTGCAAGCATTGAATAAACTGGACCGTTTGACACTACATTTGACATTTCGAAAAAACCCAAACCACACCAACGGCAGAGAAGTACTGAAATTTCATTAATTATAGTTAGTACAACCCTATAAAGCCAGCAAACACAGAAGCCTTGGCTTCATTGTCTGTTGGGATTATAGGGTCGTGATTAACAAAAAATTGAGCCCTTCAGTTTCCGTTCTTCTCATTAATTATAGTAGAGTGAGAAATACTGCCTTGTGGTCAATAATAAGCTGAGCGTACACAATAGTCTTAATTACACAGTCAGGCACACAGGGATGTGCAACCTGTCCGATAAGCTTCGGTTCAGAAAGATATGCTCAAAAGAGCCTTCCGCAAGATGACGTCATCTGAAGAACAAATTGCAATACCAAATTTATTAATAAATAAGCATCAATACCAACTCGCTCAGTTTTCTCGTACTATAATTACATGCTGTCTTGCCATTTCTTCATGCATACTTCTGATTATTTTGTCAGATATTGTCACTTGCTTCAGCTAGGAACTTGGGTCAAGCTGAGCTGTGTTGCAAGTGTGCCGTGAATAGCACGTGCAGGCAATGAAAAACTGCGTAGGCGACTGCATATAAACGCCCATATCTGGCAAGCTGTGGTCTTTAATAATCGTAAAATTTCTGTGGACACGACTAGAGAAGATGCTGGGTGCTTTTTTTTTTTAAGTTTGCCCTGAGTGCACACCTTTTGTGGGATACGTACAGATTTATTAGGGTATGTTTACCTTTTTTAGTAGTGACACCAGTAGATTCAGTAGAAATACCAGCAGTCATAGAGGCATTGCATAATCAAGGAGTACAGGAGGCATACGTGAATACCTTCGGAAATATCTACAAAGATTCCACAGCTACATTGGTTCTCCACAAGGAAAGTAGAAAGTTACCTATCAAGAAAGGAGTCAGGCATGGAGACACAATCTCTCCAATGCTATTCACTGCATGCTTAGAAGAAGTATTCAAGCTCTTAGACTGGGAAGACTTACGAGTGAGGATCAATGGCGAATATCTCGGCAACCTTCGGTTTGCAAATGACATTCTCCTATTCAGCAACAATGGGGACTAATTACAACAAATGATTGAGGACCTTAACCTAAAAAAGTGTAAGAGTGGGGTTGAAGATTAATATGCAAAAGACAAAGATACTGTTCAATAGCCTCGCAAGGGAACAAGAATTCAGGATCACCAGTCGGCCTCTAGAGTCTGTAAAGGAGTACGTTTATCTAGATCAATTACTCACAGGGGACCCTGATCATGAGAAGGAAATTTACAGAAGAACAAAATTGGGCTGGAGTGCATACGGCAGGCATTGCCAAATCCTGACTGGGAGCTCACCACTGTCGTTGAAAATAAAAGTGTACGATCATTGAATTCTACCTGTGCTAACATATGGGGCAGAAAGTTGGAGGTTAACAAAGAAGCTTGAAAACAAGTTAAGGACCACACAAAGAGTGATGAAACGAAAAATATTAGGCCTAACATTGAGAGACAGGAAGAGAGTGGTGTGGATCAGAGAGCAAACAGGGATAGCTGATATTCTAATTGACATTAAGAGAAAAAACTTTACCTGCCGTAGTGGCTCAGTTACCAAAGGCACTGCGCTGCTGAGCACGAGGATTGCAGGATCGAATCCCGGCCGCGGCGGCCGCATTTTGACAGAGGCGAAATGCAACAAGGCCCGTGTGTTTGCGTTGTAGTGCATGTTGAAGAACCCCTGATGGTCAAAATTAATCTGGAGCCCTATACTACGGCGTGCCTCATAATCAGAACTGGTTTTGGCACGTAAAACCCCAGAAAGAATAAGAAAGAAGAAAAACATGAAGGTGGGCAGGCCATGTAATGCGTAGGATGGATAACCGGTGGACCATTAGAGTTACAGAATGGATACCAAGAGAAGGGAAGTGCAGTCGAGGACGGCAGAAAACAAGGTGGGGTGATGAAGTTAGGAAATTTGCAGGTGTAAGTTGGAATCGGCTTGCGCAATACAGGTGTAATTGGAGATCTCAGGGAGAGGCCACCGTCGTCCTGCAGTGGACATAAATATAGGCTGATGATGATGATTTACCTTTTGATGCGGCACACAAGCAGCAGCTAACTTGGAAGAATAGAGATTCACAAAAAGCACATTGTTGATATGATTGCTCACAATGACTTGGCCTCTAAAAAACTGTGTTTTTATTGTGTGGCCATGACCATAAAGTTACTTGGCTGGTTAGCTAGAGCAAAAAAAAAAATGTTATACAGGTCCAATGCACTGTGGGAATTGGTGAAAGTGAAGCTTTGATGAGCCAGTAAGCTGAAACGGCACAAGACGATGAGAGAGAGAAACTTTTATTGTAGAGAGATTAAATGGGAGTGTTTAATGGGAGGAGCCTTTAGTCCAGGATCTCTGTGAGCCGCTGTGGGCTCAGGCCGTCGCTTCAGAGCCAGTGGCCAGCTGAGGCTCTCAGAGACGACACAGGGTGCAAGAGCCATTCAAGAGACAACCTTTACTGCCCGATGCGAGGAGCGGCTGGTGTCCCCATACTGGCCCCTCCCCTGCAGATCACAGATCCATGTCAAGGTTGAGGAGGTCCTCCATGGGCGCTTGTGGCTCAGGTGGAGCAAGTGCCTCCGCACCCAGCGGATGCTCCTGGTGAGCAGCAAAGGCCTCCTCTTTAAGAAGGTGTGGTCGCAAGTGTTACATTGGTGGCGGTCACGCCTCCTCTGACAAGAAGTGGTTCGTGTCACCATGCAGAACAGCCACGTTTATTTTCCGTAGCGAATATATACTAAAGAAAAGAGGGAAAGGGCAGGGGAAAAAACAAAGGGAGAGAATGGCGCATGTGCAGTCCACACTTGCGCTTATCATGAGAAGCGCGTGCACTGTAACACTTCTTCCGCCTTAGTAACCATAACGGTCAACCGGTTTTCGTGTTCTCATAGACCGTCGTAGTACGGGTGCCTCTGTAGACGAGTCCTCTGCGTGTTCCGTTGTCACCGCGTTGTCTGGTAGCACTGGTCCCCTGGTATCATCGCCATTCGAGAAAACATCCTTGCTGCACTTCGGTACTTGATCTAGATGGTGACGGACCAGTCCAGTGTCGGTCTCCACTTCCAACATGTGAGCGCTTGGTCGTGGCCTTCACCTTTCCCGGCGTCCACTTGCCCCTGGTGCCATAGTTCCGCACATAGACGTATTCCCCCGGAGCGAAGCTCCAGCGGACGTCTTCAGTAGATTTGCCCGAGACAATGTGGTGGTTCCTGGATGGAAAAGACAAATCCAGTCTCGTGCATAAACGGTAGCCCAAAAGCCTTTCGGAAGGGGAAAGTCCGGATTGTTGCGGAGTATTTCTATAGCTGCACAAAATGCGGGCTAGAGAACTCGCTAGTTCGGCGCTTCCACTCTTCTTTAACCCGTCCTTGACCATCCGCACAGCGCGCTCAACCAGCCCATTGCTCTGTGGGTGATGTGGGGCTGTTCGAATATGTACGATGCCGTTCAGTTGTGTGAACTGACGGAACTCCCAGCCCGCGAAAGGCGTTCCATTATCCGACACCACTGTGCGTGGTATACCGAACATTGTTCTCAGAACTTCGACGGTGCTGCGGGAATTAGCATGCGCTACAGGAACAGCCTCAATCCATTTACTGTGGGAATCCACCACAATTAAAATCATCTTGCCGTGCAGTGACCCCGCATAGTCTATGTGTAGTTGAGACCACCTTTCGCCTGTCTCTGGCCAGCTTACGGGAGTTTGTGCCATCGGCATGGGCAGTGCTTGATTGAACACAGTTGTTACAGGTGGTGGCGACACGCTGGATGTCCTGGTCAAAACCGGGCCACAAAAATATCGACCTTGCTCTCGCCTTCATAGACGACACTCCCTGATGGGAGTCATGCAGTAACATAAGCAACTTCTTGCGGGCTGCGGTAGGTATGACCACGCGATAGCCCCAGTACAATAAATCGTTCTCCACTGAGAGCTTGGACCTTTTCTTATATTCTGCGAGCTCACTGTCCCCTTTAATGCTATGTGGCCAACCATTGCGCAATGCGTGTACTTGCAGGCTTGAGCGATGACGTCATCTGTAGCTGTGATGGCTTGCAACTCTTTCATAGGCAGTGCAGAAATGTCCTGTTGGTCCAAGGCCAGAACGATGGGCAACAGTCCTCCGGCTCTGCTCCATGCTGCACAGGTATAGGTAAATGGCTTAATGCATCAGCGTTGCACAACATTTTATCCGGTCTATGGCGCAGCCAGTATTTGTACGTGCCCAGCGTTATAGCCCATCTCTGTATACGAGCTGCGGCCATAGTAGGTGTTTGCCGGTCCGCCCTAAGAAGACCCAGCAACAGCTGATGATCTGTAATTAGAGTGAACTCTCTGCCAAGTAGATAGTCGCGGAACCGCAGAACGCCGTAAACAAGAGCCAACGCCTCTCACTCAATCTGGGAGTAATTTTTCTCTGCACTGGTCAGCGTTTGCGACCGAAATCCTACTGGTCGATACTTCCCATCAATTCGATGACCAAGTGCAGCTCCTACACCGTAGGGTGATGCATCGCATTCCAAGAATAGCACTTTCATTGGATTGAAGTGGGTCAGTACTGGCGCGGCCCACAAAGCTTCTTTACCCTTCCGAAATGCGTCGTCCTCTAGTGCACCCCACGACCATCTGGTTGCTTTTTCTAGAAGTCGGTACAAAGGGGCCAGTAGTGTTAAAAGATTCGGTAAAAGTTTGTTGTAAAATGTCAACATACCCAGAAACGATCGTAACTCGGAAGCATTCTGAGGGGCTGGGGCAAGCCTGATAGCCTTGGCGTTCTTCTCCATTGGGTGCAATCCCGCTGCGTCGATTCGGTGGCCTAGATACGTCACTGCGGCCTCGTTTATCCGGCACTTGTCAGCGCGCAATTTAATGCCGTGTTCTTTGAATCTCTGCAACACCGCTCGCAGGTTTGCGTTTGGCTTATCAGCAGTCTCTGCTATCAAGACGCCGTCTAGGTATGCTTGTACCCCGTTATTCCTTGTAATATTGACTCAATAGTTCTCTGGACTATCGCCGGTGCTGACACAATTCGAACGGCAACCGATTGTAACAAAACAACTCTTTATGTGTGTTTATGACGGCCAGCTTCCGCGAGCTTTCTTCCAGGGCAATCTGGTTGTAGGCGTCTCGCAAATCCAGAATACTGAATTGCTGTCCCCCACGCAAATTTGCGAAGACGTCGTCTATGACCGGTAGAGGGTACCTTTCCAATTCACACACAGGGTTTAATGTCACTTTAAAGACTCCACAAATGCGCACTGCGCCGTCACTTTTCAGTACCGGTACTATCGGTGTAGGCCATTCTGCATAATGGACTGGCAATATTACGCCAGTGTCCACTAGTCTATCCAGCTCAGCAGGAACCTTATCTACTAGCGCAAAGGGAATCTTTCTTGCCTTGCAAAATCTTGGTGTTGCTGTGTCCTTGACGTACAGCCTAATCGGCGGTCCCTTGAAGAGTCCCAGGCCTTCCGTGAACACGTCAACATACTCTTCCATTATGGCACCGGCTCCTGCCGGTTCCCGCTGGCTTATCGCGCTTGGTAGCGTCATCACGTGCAGAACCGGGGTCCCTGCTTCTGCAATAAGTCCCGGCCGCACAGGCTGGGGCCTTCACAATCCAATACCGTCAGCATGCAATCCACTTCCACCGACATGTAAGAAGCCTTCATAGCCAAAACGCCCAGTACTGGTAGTTTTCGTAGATAGCACGAAAGCTTTAACTTTGCGCTTTGCAGCCGGGGCCAACGGTTGCGTGCTTCATACGCTGCTCTCAGAACGATACAAACAGGCAAGCCAGTATCAACGTCCATCCTTATGGTGATGCCATCCCATGCGATAAACTTTCGAATGGGCGGTACCAAAGGCTCAGCCTCCGTGACGAACCAGATTTGTAATGTACTGCTTTCGACAGTCTGTTTTGAGTTTTCTGCTGTTAGTGCTAGCGTTCTGTTTGCACCGCCTGTGCTTGCACACATACGAGCCAAATGCCCCTGCCGCCCACATTTGAAGCATCGGCGTTTTTTTTGGAAGCATATCGAAGCTTTGTGACCATGCTAGCTGCAGCAATTGCATTGTTGAGGATCGCTCCTTTGCTCATTCCTTGTGGTCCTTGGTGCGTACCTTTGACTAACCTTCAGAATATTCAAAGCATCACTCGGCTTATCTATCTGCTCCGAACCGTGTTCTGCGGTTTCCCCAGCCAGGGCAAGGGCTTCTGCTTCTTTGAGTATTAAGTCCTTTTTCGCCAATAGCTGCTTCTGCAAATTTTTCGAACGGACACCGCATACAATACGATCCCTCAGCATCCTGTCTAACGTCGACGAAAAATTGCAGTTCTGGGCAATCTTCCTTATCTCGACACTGAATGTGTGCACCGACTCCCCTTCTTGTTGATCGCGATGGAAAAACTTGAAGCTCTCCGAGATCTCATTAGGCATTGGGTCATAAAACTCACTTAACGTACATACAACTTCGTTTTAGCTGAGCGAGTTCGGCTGACGCGGTGCTACTCTTCCGCACAAGACTTTTATCGTCTTAGACCCCAGCGCCGCGACCAACAAAGCTCTCTTTTTGGCGTCATCAGTGACTTCGCTTGCTTCAAAATATGCCTCAACCTTTACCAGATAAGCGTGCCACTTATCTGTTTCTTGGTCGAAGTCCGGTAGCCTATGTGCCATGGCTGTAGATAGGTTCGTCGCACAGCTGCTGCTTCTCGGCACTAGCGTCTTGTCGCTGTCTTCCGTGGGCAGCTGCGGCTTTCCTAGGTTGCTCGTCGCCACTGTTACATTGCCTCTGACAAGAAGTGGTCCGTGACACCATGCAGAACAGCCACGTTTATTTTCTGTAGCGAATATATACTAAAGAAAAGAGATAAAGGGCAGGGAAAAAACAAAGGGAGAGAATGGCGCATGTGCGGTCCACACTTGCGCTTATCACGGGAAGCGCGTGCATTGTAACAGCAAGGAACGGAGGAGAGCAACAGCAGCCTCCATGGTGCCTGGAACTGGCGGCTGAAGGCCAGGATTGCAAAGCACAATGGCGGCGAGTCATGCCCGGTGGAGAGATCCCGTTTAGAGCGCGCCGGATATTTCCGGAATGCGGCATAATGAGCAGAGTATGTGGGTTTCCTCTGGCGTGTAGATTGGAGGCTGCTCGGAGGGATATCTTTCTCTGAGGAAAAGGCCCTGGAACGGATCGGGAACCAGCTTTGGCGAGTCCCTGATGAGTGGCCGTGGCTGCAGCTCCCAATGCAGCCGTGAGACCGAACCAACGGAGCTGTTCGTGTGATCAAGGGCTGTCCAGATAGTGACGGTGAAGCGGCCACCTGGCAGTGAACGGCGAGAAGGATGGGCGTAGTAGGGGACGCACCAGTTGTGGATCCGTGGACACTGGAAGTACTGGCGTTGAGAGTGGGACATCTGGAATATGCGCAGCGCATTGCATAAATCTGCTGGCATGACAATGCTTTTAGGAAACTTCCTATGTCGAGCTTGACATCTTGCAGTTTCTGGGTTGAAGCCAGCAAAGGGGGTCACGAGTATACCGAGAGGCTTAAGAGGGGGGCAAAACATTATAGCATTTGAGCTCTAAGACCGGTCCAACTAAGGACCCAGTTGTGGTGTCTTTCAAGCAGTAAGATAAATTACCAAGCTTGTGTGAAATAGCAAATGGACCATCCCAGCGAGGTGCTAAAGACGCCAAAAAACATTTAGCCAAGTTGCTCAAATGATGCGTACCACGTAATACTAGGTCACCTCGTTCATACTGAATGTCACAGCGGTGTGAATTATACTGGCGTGTTTGCTCGAACCAAGCATTATGCAATTGCTCACGAGCAGCAGTGATAACAGTTGTATCCTCTTATGTCGTGCATTCACGAGAGAGAGAAAATGATTTAATGAAAGGCAGGGAGGTTAACCAGGACTGAGCCCGGTTGGCTACCCAACACTGGGGGAAGGGAAGAGGGGAGAAAAAGATTAAGAGAAGAATAGAAAGTTCGCTGTTGATATCGCCGACGTAGCAACAGATCTCTGTTCTATGACTGATGATCAATCAGTCCGGATCATAGACGGTCACTCAGACCTGTAGTCCTGTAGTCGCAAATGCCATTTCCGAGAGCTCAGCATCCCATTCCGTATGATTGGTGGTATCTGCCATAAGCATTGACCTCAGGTTTCTGTGCATTCACGAAATGGCAGTTATCGGAATAGGCTTAATGCAACGGTACAAGGGAATGGGTTAGTGGAAATGACCTTTCCCTGCCAAAGTTCAGTTATGCAGGTGTAAAACCGGTGGATCGGTTGACTGTGGTAGGCGTCGCAAACGCCATTTCCGAGAGCTCAGCATCCCATTCCATATGATTGGTGGTATCTGCCATAAGCATTGACCTCAGGTTTCTGTTGATGCGTTCGGTTACGTTAGCCTGTGGATGGTATAGCGTTGTCCTCTTGTGTTTGATGCCGAAGGCAGAACACGCCTTCGCAAATGTGTGACTTGTAAAGTGGCATTGTCGATTATCAGTTGTGGTGGGAAACCAAACGCGAGAAGACATCGATGAGACAGTGCCAAATTTTCCGTGAAGTAAGTTCATGCAATAGTTATAAGTGAACCCACTTCGTAAAGTGGTCAGTAACCACCAATAAGCAGCGGTTGCCACGCAGAGTACGGGGAAAAGGGCCCATTACGTCACACGCGACGATTTGCCAGGGGCTTTGACAAAGAACTGGCTGCATGAAGCCCGGGGGCAGAGAACCACATGATTTTACTCGTTGACAAATGAAGCAGCTTCGTGCATATCGTAAAAAGTCCTTCCAAATGCCTGGCCAAGTAGCTGTCCGACATAACTTGTCATAAGGCAGAACTGTGACCAGCCAAAGCAGAGCCGTGGAAGTAACTAATAAAGGCTGTTCTGAGCCTTTTCAGGATTACTACGCAAAAGGGGGAGTTACCGTCATTCTCGTCAGCTTGTGGAATGTAGTGAAGCAGAAGGCCATTGTCAGCAAGTACATAAGAATGGTATACACTTGTGCACTACAGTCATCTAGCTATTCGAGGACACACCGACAGAGGCTGTCTTTGCATTGGGGCCTCAAAGAGGCACTTCCTGCTGACCAAGGTACCCCATCACGGGTCTGTGTCAACAGCATCCAGAGAAGATGGCTCCTGAGAGCAAGCTTGCCACCGTCCAAGTACATGTCAAATTTTTTAAGCGCCAATACAATAGCAAGACATTCGCACTCAGTTACAGTGTTATTTTTTTCCACGGGTGTTAGAGTGTGATTTGAGAACGTAACTGGCCACAACTCACCCTCGAATTCCTGTAGTAAAACAGCGCCTAGACCATAGCCGCTAGCATCTGTTTGTAGCACAAATGGCTCATTTAAGTTGGGGAGTTTTAGTGCTGTGGTCTCAGCAATTGCACTGGTTAGTGTTCTAAATATGTTGTGCTGCGATTTACCCGAACTCAATTTTACACCTTTGCAGACTAGTTGATTAAGTGGCACCGTGAGCTCTGCTCAGCATGGTATGAAAGAATGGTAGAATGCAATCATTTCCAGAAAATGCTGCAAGCTCCTTGACATCGTGTGGGGAAGGGTATTCTGCAATGGCGCGAAGCTTCGCGTCCTTAGGACGAAGCTGACCGTCGTCCACAATAAAATCGAGCAAATCTACTCTAGAGCATGTTAATTGGACTTTTTTGGGGTTCACGGTAAGCCCTGCTCTCTGTATTTTCTGAAGAACGATGGCAAGGTGTTCTAGATGTTCCTCAAAATTGCATGAAAAGATGACAACATCATCCACATATGCCATTACAAATTTGTACCGCACTTCATCGAAAACAATATCCATTACGTGTTGGAAAGATCTAGGTGAGTTCTTCAAGCCAAATAGCATGCGCACAAATTCGAAGAGTCTTTTATAGCAAGTGGATGATGTTTTCGGGATGTCAGCGGGTTTTATTTCAATTGACAGAAATCACCAAGAGCAATCGAGTGCAGTGAACGCCCTTGCATAACCAAGAGTTGATAAAATTGACTCAATTGAGGGAAAGGGATAAGCATCCCAAACAGTGGCATTGTTTAAGCGTCGACAGTCTACGCATAAGCGAGCTGTGCCATCTTTTTTAGGCACTAGAATGATAGGAGAAGCCCAAGGGTTCTGGGACGGTCTCACCACATCGGTGTCAATCATCTCCTGCACAGGCAACATCCAGGAGCGCCCACTTGTGCACTCTCAGTGGCCTCGGGTTACAGCTCCAAGGTTGTGTGTTTCCTGCATCGATGCTATGACACAGTATAGCAGTGCAGCCGGGCTTTTCCGTGAACATGGCTGCGAACGGCACCAGCGTGCGCACGAGCTGTCGTTTCTGCATATCCTCAAAAGTGCATTTTTCGACAGTTTACAGTACCTTAGGTGGCAAAGCAGAGTCAAAGGGGAACGTGGTCGAGTCATCAGCGCTATGCACAGAAAGAGAAGCTGGAGCAAACTGACACAAATTACCAGTGCAAGTAACTCGGAAGCCGCCGTTTGCCAAGTCCAACACTGCGTTTTCACAGGCGATAAAGTCCCAGCCCACTAGCATGGGTACTGCCAACGCCGGACAATAAATAAAACGCTGTCGACATGTCTTGCTCACGAGAGAGAGAGCTTGAGATGCACCGCAGCTTGTGCTGTTATTAATGCTCCGTTAGCAGCTCTCAAGTGCGTATTACATTGTGCAAGTTGCACTTTACGTGCCTGGCACAAGTGAAAAATGTCATCTCCAACGAGAGAGATGCTGCCACCAGTATCTAGAAGCACGGATATCTGCGTGCCTAAAACATGTGCCTTGACATATGGTACAAGACAAGAGCTAGCAGAGCTAGTGCATTCTATACTGCAAACAGAAAAAAGTCAGTTTGCCACCCTCGGTAATTTCGGCTTTGGGTAGTGTTAGGAAGCTCGTTAGCACCACGGGCCGCAGCCGTTTCCCTAGGTGGAAATGCACCGAGTCTAGGATGTCATTGGTCACTCATGCCGTTAGTGTCCCTGCTGACCACATCTGTAGCATGAGCCATCCTGGTATGCATCTTCCCTGTACTCTCTCGGTGCCTGCAGCCCATAAGTGGCACAAGAGGGACCTCCGGTGTTCAGAGGATTTCCTTGCCGGTCTGAGGGAATGGACCGGGGTGGTGGCGGGGGGAAGTCGTCATGGGCATCCTTGGTCGCGCCGGGCCCCCACCACTGAGGAGAGTTTCTGCTAATGGGGCCAAGAGAACGGAGTTCTCTATCTGGGCCCGCCACGGAAGTTCATGGCTGGGGACAGTACAACGGTAGAGTCCCAGTATTTGTCTCCATCCAGGCACAGGCTGGCTCGAGGGCAACGTCAGCAGGTAGTGGCGGAGCGTAGTGTTGCTCCCAAAAGAGCGTCTCCATGATTTGCTGGGCGAAGCCTGCAAGTTTCTCAAGGGAGGAAAATGAGCGGCTAAAGAGATATGGCCTGAAGCAAGAGTGGCACCGTCGCAAAATATGTGAGGCCTTAGTGGACTCGGTGGCGCTGGGATCAGCACATCGAAAGATTTCTTGCATGGCCCGAACATATTCTCATAGACCCTCATCTGCGTGATGCGTTCGGGCGTCCAGCTCACGTCGGATGTGGTAGTCGTAGTCTACCGGCAGGAACTCCGATCGGAACACTGCGACGAATTGTTCCCAGGACAGGAACAGAGGCTGCAGGTGCAGCCACTGTGCTGCGGTACCTCGAAGAGCAACGGGAAAGACTCGTTCGAGCAAGTCAAGCTCCGAAACACCCGGAACCATCCTGTAAAGGACCAAATAATCCAGAAAATCAGTAACAGATTTCCCAGTGTCGTGGTCACTGAATGTTGGACTGTCCAACATTAGCTTTGTTAGTGCCATGGACTGCACGCGCTCTTCACCCGTGCGCGTGGTGGCGGCCATGTCCTCAAGCTGAGCCATTGAAGTCTGGCACAACGCGGCAATCTGGCCCAAAGGCAACGAGGCCATCCCATCTTGTTGCTCACCGGCTTCACTGGCTCCAGCTCCCACCACAGTTGAGACCCCAGGTTGCTGTTCATCCTCTTCCGAGATTGCCTTGCGTGCTGAAGAGTGCGTCTCCATGGAAAAACAGACAATGCAATCTAGGCAAACAAGACGCAAGTGATACGCGCACACAAATAACGCCACACTAGAAGTGGTAACCCAACCACCAGCTTATGATACTGTAAGGATGGTGACTGGGTCTGAATGGGTTGGGAGGATGTGGGCATAAATAACCAAAGCAGGAGCCAATGCAATGGCTCCTGCTTCGGCTACATGGAGGTCTGTAGTGAAGACTGTGGCGGCAGGACCCCCGTGTTGTCTCTGACAACTAGACACATGGCACTGCATTGGTAATAATGCACTGCATCTCTGTAGAGAATGTGTGCATCACTGGTACCCTCTCCAAGCGCCAGCATCAGAGCGTCAGCTCGAGCACATGTGCAGCATTGGTGTTACGCAGGAAGCATGTTTTTAGGAATCGGGGGTACTAGTATGGTGCGAGATGCTTGTGTGGTGTTACGACCTATCAGCGGGGGAGGCGAAATTTGAGCCACATCTGATTTCCTGCGACGAATCACTTCATGAAGTTGAAAATACGTCCCACGGGAAAGACCTTAATTATGGGGTTTTACGTGCCAAAACCAGTTCTGATTATGAGGGCCCACGGGAAAGACCAGCGGCGACACCATGGCGAGACACGTTTCAAGAAATATGTGGTTGCCGGACGCCACTTGGTCGCCAAACTTGATGCTGGGACCAAGAAACTCTTGGGAAAGTGCGTTCTACGCCGTTTTGTTATGGTCGCTGTTAGCCACCATGCCGTTCAACAGAAGAACCAGCTATTTGCTGGGCCATCCAGGAAGCCAAGACGTGCTAATTGAGTCAAGTGTGACACCCCCTGTCTATGGACATCCGCACCTTTCTCTGGGACCATAAGCCATGTGTGCCAGAGGCTATTTTTCCAAGAGTGCTCAGGGAATAAAGGCGCCAGAGTGATCGCCTTCAAGGAGGAACCTGGTAACTTTCGACGCTCCAGTTGGAGGAAGGTGTGCCCGCAGGTTTCCCTGGCCTAGGGATCTAGGGAGGACAGGAAGCATTTAAGCGAACTTTTTGGCTCATCTGGGGCACTCCACACTGCTCTGACATGCAGCTGGTGCTCTCCCAGAATGATGTAGTCTGCTCAGATGTAGTAGCGCTGACATGCTACGATGTGCTGCGCTCTGTACTTCGGCCACTACGTGTATCCCCTTGTTCTGTAAATAAGTTTGCCTTATCGATGTAAGTAAACCCCCTGTTCAGTTTCCCCTACCTCTTGACCTCGTACTCATCACTAAAGAAGCAACCCTTGTCAAGTCTGCTCGGACGGCGGCGAGAGCCCGCTAAGCCTCCGTGTAATGTCCTGGTAGCGTAGGCCAGCTACCCGTTACATAACGCACCAGTGGCGTAGGTTAGAGAACAATCCTCAGTTTGATGTCAGACTCCGAAACCCCGACTCCCGTATCCTACAGTGGGGAGCTGAGCTTGTGGGCCATGCGGGAGAATAGATGGGATTTGTGTTGACTCGTTGAGACAGGTGGATGTGGTTATTGTGATGGCTTTGATGAGCTTGTGAATTTTGTTGTGTACTCCCAGGCAGAGGAGTTAGTGAGTGGAGGCATGCAGGGTCAACCGGAGTGCCATCCTAATAGCCATGTAGAGGGTGTCGCCCAGTTAAGAGGTTTCGGCTACATGTGAGGTAGTAAGGGAGATGACAAGTAATGCGACTAATGATGAGGCCTTGGATGAGGCGAAGGGTTGCATTTGATCATGTGTGTAATCTGGGCAATTTGTAGACAGTGTAGGTGGATTGTGTGGGTGGCCTTGCCATTTGAATGGATGTGTATGCCAAGAATGCGCAGATTGTCCACATACGGAATGGGGGAGTAGAGGAGTCTGACACTGATGTCGAATGCTGGTGTGCTTTTATAGCGTTTGCGGCGGACAAGAAATTCGGACTGGTTGGCCATATACAGCTGCCCACAAAATAACTCGGAACGCCGGACCGGTGGCCTTTCACCGGCGGAGCGCGCCGGGGATAAAGTAGTGCCAGGCTCTGAGCATGTGCGGTCTCCCTAGCAAGCTCGCCTTGCTCCCCAGTGCATCTAGATAGGTGCTGCCTTGCTCCAAAAGAATAGCGTTGGGTGCTTTTAGCGTTGTGAAAGGGGGGGGGGGGGGGGCTGTACGGATGCGGTCTCTAAAATGCTGTGTGCGCGCGTGTGCACGCGATGGAGCGTAAGTGCTCGTGCGTGCATGTTAATTGGCATCAGCGCCTTTTAAAGCGAAAGGCTTAACAGGCTCATTAGATCACAGAATGTGGCCATCGTGGACAACACTTGCGGTAGCAAAAATCTGAAAGCGGCATACTACACCTCTACTGTTCAATAAAGCACGTAAAAGGGAATTTTGTACCAAGTAGCTAAAAATAATTAAAAGTAATCCAAGAGTACCAAAGACTTATTAAAAGTAATTAGGGTAATTATTAAGACCAAAACACAGACATTATATGACAAATTTATTAAAGCGTGCTGAAGTGATTGACTAAGTGGCTAAGAATAATTACGATTTAATTAGAAGTAATTAAGGGCTGCAAACAGTAAGAGAGATTAACATCAATTCGAAACTCCATGATAAGACTGGTCACGCCAAATTAACAGTAATTACGAGTTCCAAAGAGTAGTACGACGGCTGCTCGATGAAACGCATGAGGTGCGCCCTGCCACGTCGCCTGAAACCGGTGTGAGGCGCCTAGTTCTCTGCACCGCCGCAGCAGGTCCACTGCTCCAGGACAGGCGCGCGGGTGGGAGCATTTTTTTGGAGCTGTCCACATGCTTCGCGCAGCGGCCGCGCTTCGTGTTTACATTTTATTGACATGATAGTTGTGCTTTTTGTTTCCAAAATATAAAATAAAATATCAACGCTGCCTGCAAGGATATCAATATACCCAGGAGTCTGTATTGGGCCGCTAATAGGCTCACATAGGCCAGGACGGCGCACTTCTGCCGCTGGTTTCGAGCCTTATGACCATTGTTCAAGAGAACTGGCAAGTTCCTTATCGAGAGGCAGTACTGCTGATACAGTGGGTGCTTTTGTTGAGTGTGCTTATTTACTTGCCTCGCTTGACGTGCTTGTTTGCTGGTTAAAAAAAAAAAAAAAACGTCATATGAAGCTTCTTACAATTGCATGCATAATAACATAGGTTTGTATAACTATTTTCTGCTAGATTTCTTTAGTTTCACTAGAGTGTACTAGAATGGGGGAGTGGGTCCAGCGGACGCCTTAGCAAGCGCCGAGGGTGAAGGAAGAAACGCGGAAAATGTGGCGGCGCTGCCGTCGCCTTATTCTGAATCTCCGGTTAATAAACGTTGGCTCCGGCTGTTTCGGCAGCGCTCATTGGCTGAGGCGAGCTCGCTGGCTCAGTAGCTGTCGTTTGCTTGATGCACCGTCGTTGTTGCGTCGTTTCCGTTCTTTCCGCCGCTCTTTTTACATTTTATTGTGGGATCAGTGGGGAATGATATCAGTGTTACCACCACCGAGTATTCGCCTGTCAAAGCTCCATGCAGCTGCAGTAGGGTCTCCGACGCGACAAGCATCTGGCCGGCGAGCGGGGCTGCTCATTTGGGAGAAAGTGACGGGGGCACCACCTGCATTTTAAATAAAAAATGCCTCAGCGCAGAGCCCTCGTTGGACCCACTCCCTCAATCTAGGACACTCTAGTTTCACCCTTCAAGAAAAATGGGGTAGGTAGCAGTTCATAGTGAATTGTACATTCAGCCACATTGCCGGCGTGTGGCATATTTATGTAAAGACGATGCATTGAAAAAAAGTTGTTCAGCGAGAATAGAGCAATTGCAATGGTGAAAAGAAAAAAAGATCGAGGGAGGCTGTGCCAATTGTTATTTTCTTTATTTACACGATGTGAAGCCACGGAAAAGTGGCTTGTTCAACAGCTTTAAAATCGTACTACCTTCTGTGACGGAGGCTTAATTGTAGGCGAGTTTTAACCACTCCACAGTTGCATTCAGGTCCCCGGTCCAGTTCGCCAGTAGCGGCTGTAACAATTTGCTTAGAAACACCTTACACAGTTCCACGGTGTGGCCGTTGGTGAAGTGAAGCCAACACACCAATTAAGAACATGTCCCTCGACTCACAAATGCTTCCTTTGCCACCTGTCCCCCTGTGGCGAAATGTTTTTCAGCCATGCTTTACGGCGTTCTACGTCGTTCGGAAACTCAGGGTACCGGATTAATGGTTCTTTTCTTGCATTAGTAACACACAGCGGCACGCAACTGTTACGCGGGATAGGGCCACATGCAATACGACAGGGACCTCGACACATTTATACTACCACGTGTGCAGACAAAACGCGTGCAAGCAAGACGCGAAATCTGTCCCGCGGCGCCTTCCCGGAGGGAGAGCAGTCCTGCAGCAGTAGCGCTACCCCTAAAACAGCTGCGGCAAGTGTCAACCTTCACTGCACAGCTCCCCCCATACTTCGCCGTGCGACGTGGCAGGCCACACCTTGTGCGTTTCATTGAGTGGCCGTGGTAGTACATACTAATTAGGATCCATTAAAGACTCCGTAACAGCAAGTAAGTAATTCAACCGAATTATGACAAATTAATAGTGATTTAATTAATTAACCAACATAAGCAAACAATTGCAAATGAAATGACGTCAATGCATTAAAGCTTTCGCCGTCAAAGTCGTCTAAGCAATTGATATGGGACCCCACTGAACGTTTTTTTTTTTTTTTTTCATACGCATTTAACTCACACAGCCTGGTTAACGTATCACCACACTGAACAAAAAATTGAATGTGTGCGCCAACCAAGGCAGACAAGCGATCAAATGTTCAAGTACTCCCTACTAAAACTGCAGCGAAGCGGCCAGATTTTGTAAATAAATAGTGCACTATGCTATGTTCATTGTGACTGCCAAGCATTGAAGAGACCTTTATTACAGTGCCGCATGCATAAAATTAATTCCTGTGCATGAAATTGGCGTGTTGGAATACTCCGTCTGTCATTTGGAAAACTTTTATTACTGCACACAGTCATCCCTGTTAAAGGAGCCGTCGTGTTACAAAGTTCTGATCTTATTCTCAAGTAGTAAATGTGGCTCGGACTATAACTGCACAAGGACTGAAATATATCGCACAACACAATAATCTGGTTGAAAAGAGCGCTACAGTGCTACTACAGGGGAGCCGTGGCGTCGCCCACATGAAGATAGGCTATGAATTCATAGTTTCTTTAGGCGAAATAATTAACTTAGATATGCAAGACATTAGGTTATAATTAAAAGTAGAGCACCACTCAGTTATAAACACTCACGGATTCCATCCACACAAGCTATTCAGAAAGCATGACTTTCTTGGAATGAATGCAAAATACGCCACAAGAATTACGCGTGCGTTTAGAGATTAAGCTGCATAGCGTGCGAACACGCTGTAGCTTACAGGCCCCGATCCCCCCTCCCCTCAGATGTGTTGTCGCAGTGCTAAGAGGGACAAACCACAAGTTTTTTGATGCAAGGCAACGCCTATCTAGATGCACTAGGGAGCGAGGCTTGCTTGCTAAAGATGCCACGCACGCGCAGACCAAGACTGTATTTTTTAACGGATGCGCTCCGCTGACGAGCGGCCACCGATCTGGCGTTCCGAGTTATTTTGTGGGCACCTGTACAAGAAGCCCCCTGCCGAGATATAGGCTTAAGCTGTGTCTGTAGCGGTTTGGAACTCATCTTGCATTTGTTCACCTGAGCCCTGGTTGATCCAGAGTGTCACAATATCAGCATACAGGGCATGTTGCATGTGGGGAATTTTCTGGAAAAGTTGTGGGGGCTTGGCCATGGCCATGTTGAAGAGAGGACTGAGCCTTGTGGTGTGTCTTTTCCAGTGGGACAGATGGGATTGGATCAGAGGTTGCTAAGTCCATTGGTGGCTGTGTTGTCAGAAAGGAATGTGCAAATGTAATTGTGTATGAGTGAGCCACAGTAGGAGGAGGCCACTTTTTTAAGGATGAGGTCATGAGAAACATTTTTGAAAGTGCCCTTTAGATCAAGCGCAAGGATGACATGTTTGAGCAGCACTGGAATTGTCAACCACTTTTTGTTTCAGTTGGAGGAGCATATCGTGCATGGAAGGGTGTGGCCTGTAGCGAAACAGTGCGTCGGGGAAGAAGTGCATGACTTCGAGACGTGAATGGAGACAGTGAAGGATGACATGTTCAAAGAGTTTCCAGCAAAATGGACCAATGATTGTTGCATGTAAGCAGTTCCCTGGTTTGGGTATGAGAATGATGTCCGCATGGTCCCACTTTTGCAGTAGGGTTACTGCAATCCAGTGTTCATTATACAGTAAAACCCCGGTGATACGATCACGGCTGGTACGAATTTCGGTGTGATACGAATTCGTAACATTCCCCGGCCGAAATACATTGCTCTCAATACGAAAAAAATATCGGCTGTTACGAACGCATTGCCGCGCCACTGCGGATCATACGAACGCGTGAGCAACAGCGACGGCGGTGGCAGCGGCTGAGCCAGCGGAGCGACCGGCACAGACAAGCCGACAGAGCGGGATCTGGGCGGGATCCATAGTCGCCAAGCAACCGGCCACGTCATGCGGCTGTGTAATCTCTCATTGGTCCCCACGTCGAGTGGGCCGGACCACATCACAGCCTAGCTGATGCTTTGACCAGAGAGAAAGACAACGAGAACCGCTGCAGTGGCTACGACGGTAAAGCAACGATTGTGATAGCAAATTAGTAAACAGCTGCATGAAGTAAGGGTAGTAGTTTTATCAGCCGTATAAATTTTTACGCATAGCATTACGGTGTCACGCGTGCACAGGTAAACACGAACCCATCTCGCTCAATGACAACGCTGAAATAAAGGGCCGTTTATAGTCTGACGTAACGCGCGCGCGTACGCTACGACACATTGCTGAAAATGAGGGCGCACAGGCGCAGCCAACGCTACCGGTGGCTTCTGACGTGCCCCGGCGCCGAAATGCCTCCTGACCCATTCGCTCGTCGGGGGCGACGGCACCGTCAACCCCCAATGCATCGCGCGCGAAGAAAGAAATGCGCCCACACCGCTTCGCCAACACACGCCTTGAAGCGGGATGGCGGACTTTAGGGATGGCATCTCGGCTGGCGCAGTGCAACTGGCGAAGCGTGACTAACCGCTTGCCCGCGCGCCGATAGCGCGGCAGCAGCGGCTGTCTCTCGCTTCAATGCGAACTAAACGTCAAAAGCACAGCACAGCGCATACTAAGCTATCCGGCACTAGGCGCACTTTTTCAACATCACAGATCGTTTTGAAGATGAGGCGGGGTGCGTGCGGGCTCGCACTTTGTGCACATTGTAGATCGCTTTCAAGATACGGCCATGTGATGCGGCGGCCGCGCCGTATGGGCAATGTGCCGGCCGCTTGTTGCAACGTGCCGGCCGCTTGTTGCAACGTGCCAGTCGCTTGATGCAACATGCCGGTCGCTTGTTGCAACGCACTGGTGACTTTGTGCAACGTACAAGCTGGCTGCACCGTTAAATATACATGATCACCTCATTCAAATGCAACGTAAGATACAGGAAAATTACAGATCGGCGACGTATGAAGGGCAACTGGAAGTCAATGGGCAACATGGAAGTCGATGTAGGAGTTAGGTCAGGACCGCGAAAACGCGACGTAGCAGCCGGGAAAACGCAGCAGCGCGAGAGGTATCAGCAGGGTTCCACTATTAGGAATTTTTTCTGGGAAAAATGAATTCATTTTCTCTTGATTTTGTGTGTGTTTTGATGATACGAATTTCAGGTGATACGAACATTTCACGCGACCCCGCGAGATGATAGTCTGACGTAACGCGCGCGCGTACGCTACGACACATTGCTGAAAACGAGGGCGCACAGGCGCAGCCAACGCTACCGGTGGCTTCTGACGTGCCCCGGCGCCGAAATGCCTCCTGACCCATTCGCTCGTCGGGGGCGACGGCACCGTCAACCCCCAATGCATCGCGCGCGAAGAAAGAAATGCGCCCACACCGCTTCGCCAACACACGCCTTGAAGCGGGATGGCGGACTTTAGGGATGGCATCTCGGCTGGCGCAGTGCAACTGGCGAAGCGTGACTAACCGCTTGCCCGCGCGCCGATAGCGCGGCAGCAGCGGCTGTCTCTCGCTTCAATGCGAACTAAACGTCAAAAGCACAGCACAGCGCATACTAAGCTATCCGGCACTAGGCGCACTTTTTCAACATCACAGATCGTTTTGAAGATGAGGCGGGGTGCGTGCGGGCTCGCACTTTGTGCACATTGTAGATCGCTTTCAAGATACGGCCATGTGATGCGGCGGCCGCGCCGTATGGGCAATGTGCCGGCCGCTTGTTGCAACGTGCCGGCCGCTTGTTGCAACGTGCCAGTCGCTTGATGCAACATGCCGGTCGCTTGTTGGAAGTCGATGTAGGAGTTAGGTCAGGACCGCGAAAACGCGACGTAGCAGCCGGGAAAACGCAGCAGCGCGAGAGGTATCAGCAGGGTTCCACTATTAGGAATTTTTTCTGGGAAAAATGAATTCATTTTCTCTTGATTTTGTGTGTGTTTTGATGATACGAATTTCAGGTGATACGAACATTTCACGCGACCCCGCGAGATTCGTATCACCAAGGTTCTACTGTAGAAGGCAGTGAGTTGTTTGATAGCTTGATCGTCGAGATTTCAAAGAAGCTTGTATACAATGCCATCTGTGCCGGTAGTCATGGTGTGTTGAATGATGCGAAGAGCCGCATGCACTTTGGCTTCTGTAATGGACTCGTCGAGAGGTATGGTGTGATCATTTGGGTAGTCTGTGTTGTACTTGGGTCTCATGCCTGTGGCAATGCAGCGTTGTTGAAGGTATTGCGAGGATAGTTGGATCATCAAGTTATGCCTCGTGCAGAAGCGGGCAGATGTTGTTTACGCATTGTTTGATTTGTGCAGGGCTCATAGGAGTGATCAGGTCTTGGGAGTGTTTAAGTTGAAACAATTGCAAATGGTATGCCAATTGTTGGCTGTGAGAGAAGCAGCATGTGCTGCAGCTGCTTCTGTGATGATGGTGGTATGCAAAGTCACAGTTTATGGTTGTTTTGTCGCTTTCATCTCTAGGTGAAGACCCGTCGTGCGTCCCATAGATGAAGTAGGTGTAGGTGCTGACTTCAGCATCCGAGGATTCCGGTGCTGAGGGAGGACTGCAACTGGAAGCATGATGCTTGTCCAAGAGTGGCTGGTTGCAAGGACGGAAGCGGCTGTGAGGCTGAGAGCACCCTCTGGAACCGCTGCGTGCCTGTAAAGCATTGCAACCTCTAGCACGGCTACAGTTGAGACAGGTGGCACTCTTTAGAAACGCAGGCTCATCAGGCAAAGTGGCAGCAGCGACTCCGATTGCATGGGGGGAGTCCTGGTCACTGATGTTCTACAGCCCCTTTGGCGAGGAGGGCTGGAGTGCCACTATCTTGCCCTGGTCAAGGAGCAAGCGGTGCTAGTTGTATGGCCTGCACTTGCATATTTGGCAGCGTGTATCCGTGGCTGGATGCTGGCCACCACAGTGGACGCACTGGAGAATGCACTTGTGGGTGACTGACGGAGATGAGAGTACACAGGTTGCACAGTGTGGTTGATCCAGGGTGGGGCATACAGCAGCGTGATGGGAGACATGTTACACACTTGCCGGCATGGTAAGTACAGGTGACAACGGTATTCAGCTTCACAGTAGTAAATATATAACGGTATTTCGAGTCGGGAGAATGTGATGAGGGTTTCCCTTCATTTGAGTATGTACGAAAGTTAGCCATAAACGTTCAGACATTGTTGGTGATTCCATTTTGTATGATAGATGCTGAGAGTGAGCGAAGATTGTCAAGAAGAGGCGTGGGTGAAAACCAAAGTAGATGTCTTTGCAGGAGGTATGGGGAGCTCCAACATAGGCTTGTATCCTTTGCCACCGAGAATGAGGGACTTGATCTATTGGAGTGCTGCGGTGGTGTCATAATCTGGCATGCTTCCTTCTGTCCTTCTTCCTTCTGGGGTTTTACGTGCCAAAACCAGTTCTGATTATGAGGCACGCCGTAGTGGAGGGCTCCGGATTAATTTTGACCACCTGGGGTTCTTTAACGTGCACTACAACGCAAGCACACGGGCGTTTTTGCATTTCGCCTCCATCGAAATGCGGCCGCCGCGGCCGGGATTCGATCCCGCGATCTCGTGCTCAGCAGCACAACGCCTTAGCTGACTGAGCCACCTCGGCGGGTAATCTGGCATGCTGACCATTGCAATGTTTTGTTCTTCCAGTATGCGGATAGTTGCTTGAAGAAGAGTAAGGGCTGGCCGGAGTGCTGCTATTTCAATGTTGTGGGGTGGCCACTCACTGAAGTTGAGGCCATGTTGTGGGCAGAAGGCCTTTTTGAGGTCAAAGATGGACAATGAGGGCAGTGGCCGTTCTCGTCAGCGTTTGGTTGGCACAGTGATGGTGAGCCAAGCTGGTGCTGTCCGAAGTTGGCATCATCTGGGCACCTTGTGCTTGGCACTTGTGATGTTGTTCAGGAACGACGAGGTGGAGGGCTGTGTTCAGTTGGCGGCAGGGTCAGTAGCGGGTGAGTTCAGTTCCACAGAGTCTGACAGTCACAATGAAGTTTAGCTGTAGGAGTGAGGCCAAGTGTGAACTCTAGGGGGTGTATGTCAGCTGGCGTGAGGTGGTTCAGCAATTGTCTCAATCTGGCGAGCCTGGCTTTGAAAAACTACCTCGGGAGGCTCAAGCAAGGGGTAACTGGCGAAGTTCACCATCTCGGTACGATTCCAGAGTATGCAGATGGCACATCCATTCCCTTCCGGTGGCTGTGTTGCATTCCCAATAAGAGATGCAAAGCGGTCTGTTCTGCCATCATGCACAACACATTTTACATTTTACAAATACATCCCACAACCATCCTCATCCATGACAGCAGCAATTGCAGAGAAACGTGAGACAGACGCCAACACCGACTACAGAAACTAAACCTTCCAATGCCACAAAGAAAACTGCAATAAGCATGACATCCATACTGTAGCCAGTTTTGTCCCACTGAAACTGTAGAATTGGAGTCCAGAAATGTATTTCCGAATGGAATAAGGCGCAGCTACATGGGCTTATTTTTTGGGTGTTAAACTTGTATCTTCATTGTCAGCTAGCAGAGTGCTCACTATCTTGTGCAGAACTGGCCATTGCAGCAGAACAATCCCCCATAAAGTCTATCAGACTTCCTCTCACTGAATCATTGAGGTGAGAAACCCAGCGATTAACACTTCGTCCAATGCTAAACCCTGGTGAGGTAGGTAGAGAAAGCTTCGCTTTAAGAACTAAAAGAAGTAAGCACAGTGACATCGCACATCATCTGCCAGCTGTGGCAATGGTTCCGGCTTATCTCTAAATGTTGGTTTTGCGACACCAGACAACAGTTTAAAAGTTCAAGTCAGATTTACATGTTTTGCCATGGGTGCTGCTCCACCGCCATTGCTGTAACACTATTTTCTGCGGACAGTGGCAGGTAGTACATGTGGGGACACTCGACTCTCTCGCAACCCCTGATGTTGTTTTCTCTGCATGGCTCTCACATCTCCTGGAATCCGGCTTCGCTGTGTTGCACGTGTGCCACCAGTAGTAGCACAGCAGTGCGAGAAATGGCGCTATGTTTCGATGCTAGCGCCACCTGACAGCGTGTACAATCAAGCACATTGGCAATGAGTGACCTTCTTCTGGTCTTGGGGCGGGGGCGTGAGCGGACGTGTCACACACTCGTTGGCACGCTTCGCAGGACCACGAAAGGCTTCAAAGCAGGGAACCGGGACGGCCAAACACAATCATTCAAAAGCACCACTGTTCATGTGGCTGCACATGCAAATGATTTGAATGAGGCAAACATATTCGCTCAATATTCTGTTGCGGTGAATCGAACTTCCTTGATTCGTCAGCGCCCATCAGCATGTTCCATTCATTGTGATTTGACTAACTGACACTGGTGTATAAAAGGCATAATAAATACCCTTTTGATTGTTTGCACTACTGTGTTGTCTTTCCTTTGACCCAAGAGCATGTTTGAGACACCACATACACTATGTACCAAGCATTTAAATTCCGAGACAAGGATGCAAACAAGTGAGAGGGTGACATAAAGCAAAGGCTACATGCAGGGCTTTTGATATGCAACATGCTTATCAATCAGCACACCTACTTGTTTAACTGAATTCTTCAAAATAAAAAGCACAGCTATCTTTTGTCTCAACACTTTGGACACAACACCAAAGCTCGGCCTACATAAGTTTTAATACCAGCCACTGCCGTTTCATGCTATGCAACTGATCCTTTGAGGTCCTTTGAATTCAGAATAAATTTATACTTTCATCTCTGTGACAACTGCAAGAAAAGCTCTAGTGTAGCATTTATTGAGTAGCCAAAGCTATGGCGATTCCTGTGCACCTGTTCTGCACCACCTGAACTGGAATAGTGTTGGTATCAATTTGGTAATTATAGGAACTCTGTAAAAGACGAAGTTGCAATGTCAGCCAGCTCACTTTCTGTCTATGCTTGCTAACTACTTGGTGTATGCAGTCGACGAAAGGTAAGGTTCACACGAGGTCCAGCCGCTGCCTTACGAGGTGGGAGCGAATGATACCAGTACCGATTTGTAGGTGGGTTCATCAACAACAGGCTTCCATGTTCTAGGCATATCTTCACAGGTTCCACGTGGCGCACTTTGCGCCTTGCATCTCCATGCTTCAGTACAAAGTCCCGAGGTTGCCCAAACGACAATGATGCAATAGGTGCAGCATGGTCAAGGTCTTTCTCATCATCTCTATGCTCACCAATGTGATCGGAACCATCCTTGTACCTGTAAAATATTTAGAGAAAAGAAAACATATAGTTTGTTACATGTCACACATGGAATCAGGCTGTATAGTGAAAAGAAAGCTGCCAAGTAAAAAAACAAAAAACAAAGCTATTGATGAATTTTACTGGGTGATCTTAAGAAGCCACACAAATGTGGATCGTCACAGAAGCTGTCATATATGACCCGCTTCAAAAATGGTGCTTAATTCTTGCTGAGGAAATAGTTTTATTGAAAACCTTCTCAGGGCAATCCCCACCCCAGTGTAGGGTTGCAAACCGGAAACTGACTTCTGGTTAACCTCCCTGCCTTTCCTCTCTCGCTTGCTCTCTCTTCTCAGGGAAATTTCATACACAATAACACAGCCTCACTCCAACATGAATTATAGCCATTATGCGAAAGTCCAGGTGTTGCCGATATTTATCTAAATTGCAAAAAGCAAGCAAATGCACCGGCAAAAGCAAAATGATGCTCCGTTGAAACTCTACCTATATCCATGCCCAACAGTGGAACAAAACAACAGAGCATACCGCCACGGAGTGAGTCATTGTAAAATGACCAGTGGTACACGGGAACCTTCTCGATGTTGATGAGTCTACTACTACATATTTTGCAACTGCAGAGGAAAACCTCCTGCTCCAGATGAATCAGTGGAGCACACCATGTGACACCTTTATAAAGAATCTGTGAATTCTCTTGTGATCACTTCCTAGCATATATAGCACAGCCAGTCACAAGTGCTGCAACATATTTTACAGGCACCAGGCATGTGAAATCCCAATAGCAGTGCGAAATTGAGCCGTGATACATAAAGACACGAACAATGAGAAAAACAAAGTATTGACCAAAAGTTACGCAGGAAATGGAGACTTGAAGTGATCAGCAATTGTCACAAGGGATCTCTTTGGAACCTACATTTCGAAAAGGGGACTGGCGAAGGTGACTGAACCCTTGCCCAAATGTTGGCTCCAGAGACACCCCTCGTTTAACCATTGCTGATCCCTTAATTCTCTTGACCAGTTGCACATTGTGACCAAAGGATGTGGTTGTATCGCACTATGCCAAGGTATATACGACAAAAGGTTGAGAAATCATGCCTGGTGACTGCACGAAACCAGCATTAGGTCTATTCGATTCAACCAATTTTCTTTGAACCATCTGCACCTATTTATGGTGCGCTGCACCTAGGCCCTCGATTGTCTGAGATACAGTGGTGCACCCTGCACCCCTGTTCTCAATTGCACGGGGTGCAAGACAAGGCACCGGCGCGGTGTATTGCACCCTTGAACCTTGCAGCAAGTAGTTGCAGCCCGGCACACCACAAACGGCACTGCTTGCACCTTCTCGTTTGTGGTGCAGTGCTCCTTTTCTGACTCAAACAAAACTATTATTTTATGTTTACTACTTCTTCAAGGTAATATGCACTCAGTTAAAAAAAATTTAATTCTGGGGTTTTAAGTGTCAAAACCATGATTTGATTCTGAGGCATGCCATAGTGAGGAACTCCGGTTTAATTATGACCACCGGGGGTTCTTCAATGTACACCCAATGCACGGTACATGAGCATTCTTGCATTTCACCCCCATTGAAATGTGGCTGCCGCGGCCTTATGCAGACTGCAGTTTCAACTAGCTAAGTGCCCTCTTTTGTCTTGCCACATCAGTTTGATGTGGTACTTGGCAAGGGCAATTTTCACTTGCAGGGCATATTGTTGGGCTAATTGGTGCTTGTTTAGCGACATACTGTAGCGCCAACGGCGCAACCACAAAGAAAGACACACAGACACAAGCGCCTGTGATGTGTGTCAATGTGTCTGTTTGTGGTTGTGCCCTTGCGCTACATTATACAACTAAAGTTTCACTTGGTGCTACATAGTTATACACAAGTTGCACTTAGACAATCTATTACAAGTCTGCTTATTTTCTATAATGCGTAGTGCAAACACTGCACACAAAACGACGGAGAGGACGAAACATGGCACTCTGTTGTATATTTAAATAGCATTTCTTCGTTATATATAGCACGAACATAAAACTGGGTATATACACGAATTTGAATTGCCATTCAGATGTTCTATTGCTACGGAATAATGGAAACGTATGTATATTTCACAACAGTGTTCAGACAAGCCAAATTCCAGATATGTCAACGTAGTCCTCCCCACCTGTTGACGAGAACGAAATTGTAATGGTGGCCAGTTTGATTGGCAACAAGATCCCTCAAATGCCGAAGAAGAGGAGTCCATGGTTTGGCAGGCAGCCGGGTGCCAGAAAACGCGTAGGACATTCCTTTATCACCGTAGGATACCTAAAAAGATACGACAAAAGCCAGCATGGCGCCAAAATGTGGTAAATATAATAAAAAATAACTGCCTGTATATAAGTTGATACATTTATTGCAGACTCACTTGTTTTCGCGGTATCGTTCGCCACTTGCCATAGACTCTGATCTTGAGCAGGTCTCCCGTGAAGTATTCGACTTCAGACTCCAGCCTTCGAAAAACATAGTCTGCCGTAGTTTTTCCGAAAAATTTATGTAGTCTAGGTCAAGGCCTTCGCGCCTGATTTTTCTCATGACCAGGGGCTCGGGATTCATTCGAACATCGCTTAATAATTCGGAGCGGACGGGTGATACGGTATCGTCATCTGGCTCACTAGATTTCCCTGCGGCGACCCGGCTTCCTGGCGTGCCTGATATTTTGCCGTTTTTAGGTGTTTCGTCGCTGATGGACATCGTTTCAGCAGGATATGCACAACTTACGAGCACACCGGTGAACCGCGAATGTTAGGTTCGGGGCAGCGAATTGCTAACATACATCCGGTTAAACCTGACACTGGGTCTGCTGCGTCTGCAACTACAAGAGCAAGTAATTCTACAAAATAGTAAGTTAATAGCACGGAAGTCTAAGCCATAGCCTACACTGCAGCCCGTGAACCCATGGCGTCGTGGTTAGCGCGGTCCCATTCCGGGATTCCCGCTATGAAAACAAACCCACGTGACCATAGCAAGACCCCTAAGTTATCATTTTAGCCACAGGGTGGCGCCACAAACCCGAGCACCAATCACCGTGGGTTTTCGCCACCCCAGGACTCCTGTCCACATCAAGCGCGTGCATAGTGATGGCATGTAGAGCGTTGTTTAAAATTTGAAACGTTATTTGTAAAATATGTTAAAATTTTAAAATAAAAGTTATCTTCGTACTGATTATTAATGTAGGAAAGAAACATTATTGCAGTAAACTTTGCCGTGTTATCTAAAAAATGTTGTTATTTCTCATAATTCACCGGCTCCTTATGGTAGGCTAGCTTGAATCAGGTCACATCGGCACATGCTTACAGGCATCGCTTCTCGGCCTCTTGGGCTAAGATCATCCGTAGTATCTGTTCTTATCAGCTTAATATCTGATACGGTCCTATTATGGGCCTTGTGATATTAACTGTATTTTTGTAATGCGGTGCTAGGAAGGGGCTTGCCTCTCCAGTGCCACGGGTTGTCCTGGTATTGCACTAAAGCCGGGTACAGCCCACATTTCGAAATCCAAAAGCAGAATTATTACACACTTCTACGCTACGTGGACTGTCTTCGCTGTTCGAAGAACACACTCAGCCATAGGTCGGCAGCGTGGAGAACACTCGCCATAATTTTTCCCACGCCACTCACCTCCACTCACACTCTCTGGTCACGCACTCACTCACGCACTCACCCCTTTTGAAATGAGTGTGAGTGAGTGCACTCATGAGTCACTGTGCCGATCTATACCGCTCACAATTCCTGTATATTCATAACGAAGCTTCTAATTTAGCACCTGTTGCATCGGGAGTGCGCCAAGGCAGTGTTTTGGACCCAGGTTTATTTTATTGCGATAGCAATTTATATGGACACTTAAACCGGATTTCTGCAGTCGCCGTCGCCGTCAGGTTCCCTATAGATAAAATCTTCGCCGCGCGCCGTATGCCCGAGCGGAAGCGTGCGGGGACGCGCGCTATCACTGAGAGCGAACGCACTCAATCTCCCACGCGCAAGCAAGGAAGCGGGAAGCCAGCGCCGGAGGGAGCTGGGGGGGGGGGGGGGGGGGGGGCGCACTTTTACTCTGCCAGCAACCGCGCTCGTCGCTCGCTCGCACCGTCGCTTATCCCCACACGGCTCTGACCTTTATGCGCCGCTCAGTTTCCGGTGAAGCGATAGACCGCACGTACCTTCGCCGCTGCGGCGTATGCTTGCTGCCAGCGTTTTGACAGTCGTTGTCTGCAGTCATTCAGTGTGATCTATTCATGTTTGTTTGTGCGCGCTCACACCACACTTGTTCATTCAGTTAGCAATAGTCGGGCCACATTTTCCAACGCACGCTACACATGCAATGCTGCCCGGATCGGCAGTGCAGCGCTACAGGTGTGTCCCTTCGCACGCGCTGCCCACGGGAAGCGCTTCTCATCAACACCACCGTTTCACAGGCGCCTTCTCGTGGTCATCGAGTCTCTCTTCATGTCGGTCTACTTACGGCGCAGCACACCTGCTTACTTAATCAGCTCATGTTTACTACAATTCATATTGCTACCAAAGCCGCTCACCTTACATCGTATGGCATTGCTGTGTTGCTATCGCATTCATTGCTTCGCCCTTAGGGCGAAACTGTGACATTTTTTAATATACATAAAAGATTTGCCTTCCCGATTACGTGGTAACATCCGACTATTCGCTGACTATTGTATTTCGTACCGCGAAATTAATCACAGTGATAATCACCATATACAAAATTCTGCCTTTTCTTGGTGTCAGGAGTGGCAGATGACTCGAAATGCCGAAAAATCTGTAACGCTAACAGTAAGAAAGAAACAGATATCTGAGTTTACTTACATTATTAATGACACACCTCTCACTTGTGCCTTTCAGCGTAAATATTTAGGTGTCACTTTAACATACGCTCTCCGATGGGAAAGCCATGTTAACAAAATAACCTGAAGTGGAAACCAATGTACATGCTGACCACTAAACCGACTCTTCTTTCTGAGAAGACACCTTCGTCTTGCGCCCCCAGATAAAATTTGCTGGCCTAGAAAATGCTTGTTCGAACAGTGCTGGAGCAGGCCAATATTGTTTGGTTTCCGTACACAAAATAACTCATTGCAAGAATGGAAGGGATGCAGAGGAAGGCAATAAGGTTATGTTTTAATAAATACAAATTAACTGTTTCATTGACTAAATTATTAAAGAGAGCTGGTTTATTAACACTGCAAAGTAGAGCAAAACTAGCACGACTAAAGTTTTCGTTTCAATTTATTCATGGTGACATAAACATTGACGTCAGCCCCAAACTCTCTCTGTTCATCTCTCTGTCATTGACATTAGACGTGTGCATGCTTGCCGCCCATGCTCGCTGATCCCCTTCGGTCGGATTGAGCCAAGAGAGCGGGAAATAGAGGGAGAGATTGACTGTCCGTATACTTAGTCAACCACTTAACGCCGAAACAAACACAAAAGGGAGAACAAAGCGGTATCTATCATTGCATCTTCGCTTTTTCTCCATGTATGCGAGCGTGCGTGTCTGTTACTCTGTGCTAACTTGGCTATATAGTCCCTCTTCCGCTCTGCCTGTTTATATAAGGAGCCTGTACGTGTAAGTTTAAGAGGGAAGCAGGAAGAAAATGAGGAGCCATTCCACCCTCTGAAGGCGGATGACCAGCGAAGCTGTAGCAAATCACACGGTATTATACGTCTTCACTCAGTGGAAGTCATGGCGAAATTTGCCGGTCATGATTTGGATATGTCTGCCATCAGCGCTCCAGCCCATACATATTCCCTGGTGTATTAAAGAAAATGTCGCAGTTTCACCCGAAAGGCGAAGCTTCGATTGCGATAGCAAATTAGTAGAGAGCTATACGAAGCAAGGATAGTAGTTTAATGGGCCGTATAAACTTGTAAACATTCGCCTACTAACTAAATAGACAAGCGCGGTGTCACGCGCGAACAGGTAAACATGAACGCATCTCGCTCGATGACCGCGGAAACTCGCTGTCAGAACGCTGGAGTAAGGAGGCGCAGCTATTGACGCTTTTCGTGGCGCTCCCGTGGGCGCTGCCATGTTTGATTCCGTGGTGACGCGTCCATTGCTTGCCTCAGCTGCCTCCGTTGCCTCCGCGATTACAATGCAAGCGCGTGACGCCGGTGGGGCGCAGCAAACCTCCGTTTCGACGCATATCGTAGGCGGTGACTGTGTGGACGACACGAAGCTTAGGCCACAGCTTTAGAGGACATGTAAGTGCTTTCAGAGCGCATGACGCCTTGTCCAAACAGCGCGATCAGTTTATACGGTGCTTGTACTAAAAGCGGGACTAGAAATATATTCCAAGCTGTCCAAACGTCCCGCTTATAAATTAAATCGGGATCAGTGTGCTGTTCATTCTTTATTTGGCAAACATTTTGAAGCAGTGGCTTGTCATGTTTCTGATTCAGCAAAGTTCCTCGGTTCCTCGGTGTGGCCGCTGTCTGATTGTTTATTTTCAGCCTAATCGCTCGCGGGTGTGCTGTGCTGCGATAGATTTGTTCTTCCAGCGCACAAAGCTTGGAATGTAAATGTTCTCTACGTTGCAGTAGCTTATGGCAAATACGTATTATCGCTAGTCCCTCGCTTACTCTGCGGACCGTCACGAAACGTTCAGCTTCAAACATACGCGTCTTGCCGGTGTAGTTGCCGTCACTCATGCTTCGACACATTGGTTCAAGTGTGCGCCCATTCACTTGTTATTGATACGTTGGCGATAGGGTGGGCGTAAGTTTGCGTGCAAGTCGGCGAGGATGTGTGTAAATAACGTGCGAGAAGCTTACTATACTAGTCAGTGGCGCTACTTCCTTTTGTAACAAGCGGTACTCCCTCTTAAGTGCCGACGTTCCGGAGTTGAAGACCTTTCTTTGGAGGTTAGCTATACAGCGCTGGCGGATGAATTATCTTTTTTGATCCTCGTTGAAAGCCGTGCATCACGAAGGGCGGCAACACAGGCAGCCTTTACGTAGCATCGGCGACACAGGTTGATTCCATTCCTTAATATATGAACCACTATTTTTGCAGCGAACTACCGCACATGTCTTCCCTTTATCGTTACACATTTTGTAGCCTGAATTGAGCACAGTGCATTAGCGAACACCCAGTTTGCATTTCCGACAGCTGATCGCATAGTAGCAGAGCAGAAGCAGTAATAGTTTCGTATTCATGCGCATTCTATGCGTGCCGCAAAAAGCGCCATCTCGTTCCTCTAGAGCAAACTGCTCCGCGAAAAGGGTCAATAACCGCGAGCGAAATGACCTTCATGCCGCCTCTCGCTTCAAAGCGAACTAAACGTCGAAAACACGGCGCATACGAAGTTACCGGCTCTAGTTGAACATTGTTCACGTCGCAAATCGCTTTGAAGAGGAAGCGCGCGCGCGCGCCCTTTTTTCACCTCGCAGATCGCTTTCGAGATACGACACCCACGCCGCCGCCGCCGGAGCAAGACGACCCCTTCCCCTGACGCTGCGCCGTGCTCCCTATTGGACAGCAGAAATAAGCGTCACTTTCTTCTTCAATAAAAAATGTCACTGTTTCGCCCTAAGGGCGAAGCAATGAATGCGATAGCAACACAGCAATGTCATACGAAGTAAGGTGAGCGGCTTTGGTAGCAATATGAATTGTAGTAAACATGAGCTGATTAAGTAAGCAGGTGTGCTGCGGCGTAAGTAGACCGACATGAAGAGAGACTCGATGACCACGAGAAGGCGCGTGTGAAACGGTGGTGTTGATGAGAAGCGCTTCCCGTGGGCAGCGCGCGTGCGAAGGGACACACCTGTAGCGCTGCACTGCCGATCCGGGCAGCATTGCGTGTGTAGCGTGCGTTGGAAAATGTGGCCCGACTATTACGAACTGAATGAACAAGCGTGGTGTGAGCGCGCACAAACACGAAGAGATCACACTGAATGACTGCAGACAACGACTGTCAAAACGCTGGCAGCAAGCATACGCCGCAGCGGGCGAAGGTACGTGCGGTCTATCGCTTCAACGGAAACTGAATGCGCCGGCGCTTAAAGGTCAGAGCCGCGTGGAGATAAGAGACGGTGCGAGCGAGCGACGAGCGCGGTTGTTGGCAGAGAAGTGCGCCCCCCCCCCCCCCCCCCATTGCTCCCTCCGGCGCTGGCTTCCTGCTTCCTTGCTTGCGCGTGGGAGATTGAGTGCCTTCGCTCTCCGTGATAGCGCGCGTCCCCGCACGCTTCCTCTCGGGCATACGGCGCGCGGCGAAGATTTTATCTATAGGGAACCTCACGGCGACGGCGACGACGCGACGCCGACGGCAGAAATCCGGTTCAAGTGTCCATATAATTGCTATCGCAATAAAATCACTACTACTCCCTTTCTGATCTCGTCGAAAACGTCCGAGCCGTCGCCAGAGGCACCGGCAACTGTCACAAACGCCGCGCGCGTTCGGTACGAACGCGGGCAAAACGCCGCCAGCGTCGACACTGCGGCCGGGATTTGATACCGAGACCTCGTGCTTGGTAGCGCAACACCATAGCCGCTAAGCCACCACGGCGGGCGTTTGGGCCCGTTTAGAGGCGTTATATGAAAGGTTTCTCCGCTTGTCTGAGATGACTAAACACGATACAAATTTCATATTTTCGAGAAATACGGGCCACTCTAGGGGTGACACGTACTGAAAGTTTGAAGTGTGTAGGTTAATCATGTGCTTTGAACATAATTACCCTGTACTCGTCTTTACACAACTATTATGCGCTGACAAAGGCATATCGTTGCTTTTGCGAAGTCTCCTCTGTGTTTCATCAGTGTTGGTTTCTTTGCTTCTTCCTTCTATACTTTTGCGCTGCTACTGCTGTTTTCTTGCACGCAGCGTCGGGGGGTGGTTCAGAGCGTGTATATACATATCAGGAGCGTGGCAGGGAGGATAGGCGACGTGAGAAACTCGCTTGGACTTTTGCACAGCGTCGAATGTGCACAATGCCCTCTGGAGCTCCCTGGGCGTCGCCATAGTATACCCTCTTGACGGCTGTAGCACGGCCGCTGCCGTGGCTGTAGTTATCCGTGATCTCCCGCAAAAGCACTGCAGAAACTGCAGTGCTTACCTTTCTCCTAACGTGCAACCGTCCAGAGGGGAGGTATATAGAATGGTAGAGAGGAGTGGGGGAGATGAGGCAGAGAATGGGTAGAACTGACGCAACCACGAAACTCTTGGTACTCTTCGCACGCAACTCCCACACAAGGGGGCGGGGGGAGAGGGAAAGCGACGTGCGAAGTCGAGGAAACGCAACTAGTTGGGAGCCTTGATGCGCGCGCGCACGACAGCCGTTGCGGACAAACTGGATTAATTTAAGTAAGTTCAAGGTACGGTACGGTACGTCTCTGCTCTTTCTGAAAAATAAGCACAATGCAAATGTGTGAAATGGACTACGGATGCACGGTGTGCAGACTCGAAGCCGCATTAAAGCACCGTAGCGTCTTGGCGACATTGTATCACCGTATAGAGTCTATAGGCGTGGCTCTTCAACACTTCTGTGCCCGCCGTGGTAGCTCTGCGGCTATGGTGTTTCTCGAGGTCGCGGATTCGATCCCGAACAAGGTTTAGGTGCTCGTTAAAGAACCCCAGGGGGTCAAAATTAATCCGTAGCCTACCACTATATTGCGTGCCTCATAATTCGATTATGGTTTATGGTTTTGACCTACATCATGTTTGTAAACAGCGGTAGGCACCATCGATACATTTTAGGCCCTATAGCGACGTCGCGTAGGCTCCGCTCACGCTCGCCGCCCCCGCTTGCACGCGAGGTTGTCGATTTTTCTTTTTTGATAGTGGTGGGGGATGCTAAAACCACGATTTTATTATGAAGCACCCAGTAGTGGGGGCGTGGGATTAATTTTTACTGCGTGAAGTTCTTTAACGTGCACCCAGTGCACGTTCTTGCATTTCGCCCCCATCGGAATACGGCCGAACGAGACGGTAGGCCTAGCTCGCTAACTCCCGCAGTGACGGCCGCAGTCAGCGCTTGCGATCTGGCGTGCAGCTCATCATAGTGCGCTTATTTTTGACAACACGATTAACGTGTGCTTACTTTTTTATTATATAGTATTTCGGAGATATTGTTACGGGGATAACGTTTATTTAGGGAGTGAGTATGGCTATCCATTCTCTGCCGACAACCGCGACAGTGCGCAAGCCAGGAAGCGGGAAGCCAGCGCCGGAGGGAGCATGGGGGGGGGGGGGGGGGGGCGCACTTCTACGCTTCCAACAACCGCGCTCGTCGTTCGTTCGATATCTCCACACGGCTCTGACCTTTATGCCGCTCAGTTTCCGGATAGACCGCACGTACAGCGGGCGAAGGTACTTTGCGCTGCCAGCGTTTTGACAGTCGTTGGCTGCAGTCATTCAGTGTGATCGGACACCACGCTTGTTCATTCAGTTAGTAATAGTCGGGCCACATTTTCCAACGCACGCTACACATGCAATGCTGCCCAGATCGGCAGTGCAGCACTACAGGTGTGTCGCACGCGCTGCCCACGGTAAGCGCGTTTCGCGCTTCTCGTGGTCATCGAGTCTCGTTGGTCTACTTACGCCGCAGCACACCTACTTAATAAGCATGTTTACTACAATTCATATTGCTACCAAGGCCGCTCACCTTACATGGCTGTCGGGCCTCTGGCACTTCGTCGCGTCGGCTTCGTCCGACCGACAGTAGCAGCCCCTTCACTGTCTCGTGGCACTACCCCCCCCCCCCCCCCCCCCCCCCGGGGCGAGAGCGCCGACCCGGTGCTTGCTACGAGAGACCAGAGGGTCCAGTTACGTATGGCTTAAGTCTCGCAACGTGCACGATAGCAGAGGTTGGGGGCGTAGACGACGCTGGTGCGGTGACTGGCTCGATCTCATACGTAACGTCGGTGACTTGACGTAGCACCCTGTAAGGACCATCGTAGCGGGACAATAGCTTTTCGGAGAGACCGATGCGGCGGGACGGAGACCACAGTAGCACGAGGGCGCTTGGGGAGTAAGAAATATCTCTGTGGCGACTATCATACAGGGCTTTCTGGGAAGCCTGAGACACTGTGAGCCGTTCACGTGCGATCTGGCGAGCTGTGTCGGCGCGCGCTAGGGCGTCGCGAACGTACGTGGTAGTTGAGCTGACAGGAAGTAAAGTATCGAGAGGCAGGGAAGGTTCGCGTCCATACAGGAGATAAAACGGGGAGTAGCCAGTAGTGTCATGTCGGGACGAGTTGTAGGCGAAAGTAACGTACGGCAAAGTAGCGTCCCAATCGCGGTGATCGGCGGAGACGTACATGGAAAGCATATCGGTCAGAGTTCGGTTCAGGCGCTCTGTGAGTCCATTCGTTTGGGGGTGATAAGCAGTTGTGAGCTTGTGGTGGGTAGAGCAGGAACGAAGGATGTCATCGATGACGCGAGACAGAAAGTATCGGCCTTGATCGGTCAGAAGCTGTCGAGGAGCACCATGATGCAGGATGATGTCATGAAGGAGAAAGTCGGCGATATCCGTAGCGCAACTGGTTGGGAGGGCACGGGTAATGGCGTATCGCGTCGCGTAGTCGGTCGCTACGGCGACCCACTTGTTGCCTGATGTCGAGGTTGGAAAGGGACCAAGAAGGTCGAGCCCAACACGAAAGAATGGCTCGGCGGGAATGTCTATAGGGTGAAGCAGACCGGCAGGTAACATAGCTGGCCTCTTGCGGCGCTGGCATTTGTCGCAGCTAGCGACATATCGTTGGACGGAGCGATAGAGACCAGGCCAGAAGAAACGGCGCCTGACGCGATCATAAGTGCGGGTGACACCAAGGTGACCAGCAGTGGGCTCATCGTGAAGCTGGCGAAGGACATCTGACTGCAGATGGGCAGGCACGACAAGGAGGCGTTCAGGGCCCTCAGGATGCATATTATGGCGGTATAAGGTGCCGTCCTGAAGGAAGAACAAGTGGAGGGAAGGGTCGGGTGTGGCGGAGTTGAGACTGTCGATGATAGACCGTAAAGCCGAGTCGCGGCGTTGTTCGTCCCGTATATTAACGAGGTCCGAGATAGACAAGACGCAGGCGTCGGTGTCTTGCTCGGAGACGTCAGGGGAATCCACGGGATGCCGTGAGAGACAGTCGGCATCTTGATGAAGCTGACCGGACTTGTGCACCACTGAAAACGAGTATTCTTGGAGGCGCAGAGCCCAACGACCAAGGCGTCCTGTAGGGTCTTTGAGCGAAGAAAGCCAACAGAGGGCGTGATGATCAGTTACGACGGTAAAGGTGCGGCCAAACAGGTAGGGACGAAATTTGGCGACAGCCCAGACAAGAGCAAGAAACTCTCGTTCCGTGATGGAGTAATTCTTCTCCGGTGCGGACAGGAGGCGGCTAGCGTACGCAATAACACAGTCGTGGCCGCTCTGACGCTGAGCGAGGACGGCACCGATTCCATGGCCGCTGGCATCTGTGGGAAGTTCCGTCGGTGCAGTCGGATCAAAATGCGCTAAAATAGGGGAAGTCGTCAGGGCATCTATAAGCGCCGAAAAGGCAGCAGCTTGGGGTGAGCCCCATGTAAAAGCAACGTCTTTTATGAGGAGTGCAGTAAGGGGACGCGCAATGTCGGCGAAATTACGAATAAAACGTCGGAAATAGGAGCACAATCCTATAAAACTGCGTACGTCTTTGGCCGAACAAGGGACAGGAAAATGCTTCACGGCGCGAACTTTTTCAGGATCGGGCTGGACACCTGTCGCGTTGACGAGATGGCCAAGTACGGTTATTTCACGGCGTCCGAAACGCCATTTTGAGGCGTTGAGTTGGAGACCGGCATTGCGGAATACCTCGAGAATGGTGGAGAGGCGCTGAAGATGGCTGTCAAATGTTGGCGAAAAAACAATGACATCGTCGGTAGCACAAGCAGGTTGACCCTTTCAAGCCACCAAGAAGCGAATCCATCATGTGCTCGAATGTGGCCGGCGCATTGCAAAGGCCGAAAGGCATCACTTTAAAGTGATAGAGGCCATCGGGAGTTACGAATGCGGTTTTTTCGCGGTCCAGTGGGTCAACAGCAATCTGCCAATAACCCGAGCGAAGGTCAATAGATGAGAAATATTGGGCCCCGTGAAGACAGTCGAGTGCGTCGTCGATACGGGGCAAGGGATAGACGTCCTTTTTCGTGATCTTGTTTAGGTGTCGATAGTCAACACAAAATCGCCAGGTGTTGTTCTTTTTCTTGACCAGCACAACAGGAGCGGCCCAAGGACTCGAGGACGGTTCGATGATGTTCTTAGCCAGCATTTTATCGACTTCCTGTTGGATTATGGCGCGTTCCGCAGAGGAAACGCGATAAGGGCGCCGGTGAACCGGTTGAGCATTACCGGTGTGGATGGAGTGCTGAACAACTGTTGTCTGGCCTAAAGGGCGATTTTCGAGATCAAAGATATCGGAATACGACAGCAAGACCTGGCGAAGATCTTCTGCTTGCGTATGCGAAAGGTCGGCTGATATCATTTTCTCGAAATTGGCACATAGCGACGAGGTGGCTGTGAGAGAGCCGGAAACAGTTCGAGGGCCGTCGACGGCTAACACAGAAATCGCGCATTCTTGCAACGACGACATGGTGGCAAGCGCGATGCCAGCAGGTAGCACGTGGATAGAAAGACCAAAGTTCAAAAGCGGCAGGCAGGTTTTGTTGTCGCGTACGGTAACCACAGTGTGCGGGAGAACGACAGAGTGCATCAGGACCACGTCGAGAATCGGGGAAACAACGTATTCACCATCGCACACAGGAGGAGAGGGACTTAATGGGACGTACGTGGAGGCTTGCGGTGGCAGGTGGAGGAACTCGGCAGAACATAAGCGGCTGGGAGTGTCCGATAGTACGTGGGCGTCGAAAGGGAGCTCCAGTTGTACACCTGTGGAGCAGTCGATAAGGGCTGAGTGCGTCGAGAGAAAGTCTAGGCCGAGGATCACGTCGTGGGGACACTGCGCAAGCACGGCAAACAAACCAATGGTCTGATGGCCAGCAATGCACACTCGGGCGGTGCACATACCAAGAACGGCAGACGAGCTGCCATCAGCGACCCGTACTGTGCTCTGAATTGCGGGCGTAATCACTTTGCGGAGCTGAGTACGGAGAGCAGCGCTCATTATTGAAATCTGCGCTCCGGTGTCTATGAGGGCCGTAACGGTGACGTCGTCCACTTGAATGTCCAGAAGGTTTCGGCGCGTAGATACAGTCAACAGAGGATTTGTATATCGGGTCACTGATGCAGCGTCACCTCCGGGAGCTGCACGGCTTAGTTTTCCGGAGCGCAGGTGCCAGGCCGTGCAGGGGACGATGACCGGTATGGTGGCGGCGATCGAGATCTACGGCCTTGTGGGGACGGTGAGCGGCTAAACCTGGAGTGTGGAGCGGCGGCATCGGAAGCATGTGGATCAGAGCGAGGGGAAAACCGTCGAATGTTGCCTCCAGGACGACGCCAAGATCCAGTGCTCCAGTTTGAAGGCGACGACCAGCTACTGCGGCAGTGACGGGCAATGTGTCCAACGCGAGAGCAGTTGAAACATATGGGTCGGTCGTCTGCCGTCCTCCAGTCAGCCGGGTTTCTGTAGCACGAAGGGTAGACCTGGTTCTGGGTGACATTTGCAGGGGTACGTTCGGATGTACGAATGGAACAGACGGCCGATGATAATCCCATGTTCGCGAACTCCTGGCGGACGACTGCTTTTATGAGTGACACGGCGGGCAGGTTGGCTAACTGAACGTCTGGAAGAACGGCCGTAGGAGCTAGAGCTTCAAGTTCGCGGCGGACAATACGCGTTACTGTTGTATTTAGAACACAGAGGAACGATGCATCTGATGCCTGAACATCATCTTCTTTATTTTGTGTCCCCGCGCCACCATCCTCATCTTCTTTCCTATACAACATTTTCCCGGTCGTCAAAAAAAAAAAAAGGAAAAAAAAAAACTATCGCTTGCGTAACGCATAGTCCCTGAACTTCAATTGAGTTTTTTTAACTCGTGCGCTCTTCCGTGGGGGTTGGCCGGTCATTCTGTCCTGCAGTGAAGACGGCTGAGTACTTGACTCACTGCTGGCTTGTGCTGCTATTTCTTGCCGTGACGTAGATGGACAGTCAGCATGTTGTTCACTCGCAGGAAATGCACTACCTTGAAGAGACTCGTCAGGTAGTGGTAGAGTCCATTCTAGAATACCAGGTCGATTGCCTGTGAACTTCTCCGCAGCTTCTGGATGCCTCGCTTGAAATTTGGAGGCGTTCCACACTCGACCGTCATCCAAAAGAAATGAAGCTGGCCCTCGTTGCTCAATAATCTGCTTCGGTTTCGAAAAGCGCGAAGATATTTTCCTGTGAACTGACGACTTTCTCACGCGGACGTAGTCGCCGACGGCAAAGTGTCTTGTCCGGGCTTCGCGACGGCAGTCTGTGTAAAGTTTGGAAGATGCTTGGTTTTGTCTGACACGTTGGCGCAGCCATTTCATCGCTTGTGCTGGATTTTCGTGAAACGAAGAATCCGGTAATCCAACAATGCTTAAGCGTGTTCGTGGCAGTCGTCCGTGCAGCAAAACGGCGGGTGCAACTCCCGTTGTGGCGTGAGGTGTGCAGTGGTAGACCCCCAAATAGTCTGTCACGGCGACACGGATATCACGCCGCTCGTATACTGCCATCTGTACAACAGATTTGAGGACTCTGTTGAACCTTTCTACAAGCCCGTTTGCTTGCGGGTGGTAAACAGAAGAAAAGTAATGGCGTATGCCACGTTCCTGAAGGAATTCTTCAAATTCAGCCGAGCTGAACTGCGGTCCGTGGTCGGAAACTATTCCACTCGGGTAGCCTTCACGAGAAAACACTTGTAGCAGAAAGTTCTTGACCGTCGCCGTAGAAACTTGTCTTGAAAAGAAAACTTCTGGCCATTTGCTGTGATAATCAATAAGCGTCACTGCATAACGGCATTTGATGGGAGCTTGCTCAAATGGGCCAATAATATCAATGGCAATCTTCTCCCAAGGGTTGTCAGGGAAAGCTACTGGTTGCATAGGTGCTACGGCTGGCCGTGCTGATTTGTCACATGACTGTCAAACAACACATGTTTTAACCAGTTGTTCCACGTGGTTATCCATTCGAGGCCACCAGTACAACTCTCGCAAACGGCTTTTCGTACGACTGATCCCCGGGTGTGATTCGTGTGCGACTTCCATCAAACGACGAGTAAGGGTACCTGGAACTACGATCCTGTCACCACGGTAAAGCAAGTCGTGTACAATGGATAGTTCTGCACGTACATGAAAATATGGCATTAGCTCCGCTTCCAGATATTTTTTATCCGGCCAAGAGCACAAAACAAAGTCCATGACTTTTGCGATTGTACTGTCAGATGCACTCTCCGCTTGTAATTCTGCAATGGTTAACATCGGAGAAAGAAGGCAAACAAACTCATCTTCGGCAACCTCATTGGTTTCTCCTTGCAAAGGCAGTCGAGAGAGCGCATCAGCCACCACATTATCGCTTCCCTTACGGTACTCTACGGTGTAGTTGTAACAAAGAAGTCGCGCTGACCAACGTGAAATTCGCAATGGCCGATGTCCAACACCTTTGGTTGACAGCAAGGTGACAAGAGCAATGTGGTCGGTTCGCAAGACAAAGGGGCGACCCCAAAGGTACACGTGCCAATGTTCACAGGCCCAAACACATGCTAAGGCTTCACGTTCGCCTGCAGAGTACTTCCTCTCTTGTGGGCTCAAGGTACGGGAGGCAAAGGCAACCGTCTGTAGAATTCCCTTGTTATCTTGTTGCAGCACAGCGCCCAGTCCATACCCGGAGGCATCGGTCGTGACGATGGCGGGTAGGTTCGGGTCAAAGAAATGTAGAACCTTGCAAGTTGTCAGCAGTGATTTCAAACGAACGAAACTCTCTTCGGCAGCTGGCGTCCAAGCAAATGGCTCGTTGCCTAGAAGCAATGCCCGTAAAGGTTCCACAACATCCGAAAAATGGGGAACGAACTTGGAATAAAATCCCGCCAGACCAAGCAGGGAACGAAGTTCATTGATGTTTGAAGGCGCCGGAGCTTCTTTCATCGCTTGGATAGATGACGCTAGTGGAAAGAGTCCTTTGCCGTTCACAACATGTCCCAGAAACGTTATTTCTGTGACGTCGAAAACGCACTTCTGGTTGAGTTTCAGGCCCGCTTTAGAAAGTCGTTGCAAAACGATGCGAAGATTTGAAAGATGGTCTTCTCGAGAACGACCACATACGATAATGTCGTCGATGTAGAAAAGTACACCTTTGCACCCTTTCAGTATGAGATGCATCATCTTTTGAAATGCTGATGGGGCTGAAGCCAAGCCGAAACGTACTCTCTTAAAACGAAAAAGCCCGTCGTGCGTGATGAAGGTAGTCAGATCACGACTCTCAGGATCGAGCTCTAGTTGATGGTAGGCAGACGCCAAATCCAGTTTCGAGAATTGCTTGGCGCCAGCTAAGCTGTGCAGCAGCTCGTCTGTCTGTGGTAGTGGAAAGCTGTCAACAATTATAGCTTTATTGGGCTCTCGCAGATCAACACACATTCGTATTGAACCATCCTTCTTGCGAACAACCACTATAGGAGAAACCCACTGAGAGGCGTCAACGCGCTCGATTATGTCTTGGGCTTCAAGTTTCTGCAATTCAGCCGACACTTGTTCACGAAGGGTAAACGGCAGCCGTCGTAGCTTGCTGGCAACGGGTGGCACGGAATCACGAACCTTAACTTTGTGTCTGAATCCTTTGGCAAGTCCGAGCTGTTTGTCAAAGAGGTGTTCATACTCTGAACGTAGCTCAGCTGGCAATGTAGGAGTGCTGGAGGCCAATGCAAGGCACTGAAGCGATTTACCTTCAATATTCATCTGTAGTGCCGCAATGGCGTCTAAGCCCAGTACAGTGGTGCCTTCAGATACCACATACAGAAGAATACAAGCAGTTCTGTCTTGGAACGCAGCTGAAGCGACAAAACATCCTCGAACTCTTATCTTTGACTTGGAGTAGTCGAAAAGCTGCACTGAGGTAGGTTTCAAAGGGTAAGAGCTTGCAAAAAACTGGTGATAGAGTTATTCAGTCAGGATAGTGACAGAAGATCCCGTATCAACTAGAAACGAGATAGGGTGACCTTCCACAGCGACGGATGCGTAAATGCCATGCTTGTTTCCATTGGCAACACAAACTGTTTTTCCGCTACTCTGGAAGCTAGCGTCGTCGTCGTCATCAACTTGTCGAACTTCAGCTGAATATCCAGACGACCTACACATAAAATCTAAGTGGCCAATCTTCTCGCAGCGACGACATCTGCGCTTACGGGCCTTACATGCAGGACTGTTTGCAAGATGATCAGTCGCTCCACAACGATAGCAAGCTCGAAGGTTCGTGGCACCTTGTACGGGATGCTCAGATGCTTTGGCTTTGCACTTATTACAAGTTGTGCGTTCATTTGGTTGTTCAGAAGACCGAGAAGACCTTTGCGCGGTTTTAACGCGATGAACTGAAGCCTCGTCGCAAAATTCCTTAGCATGACTCACGGCTTCTTCGTACTGATTAGCAATTGTTATAGCTCGTGAGAGCGTCAGTGATGAGCCCTCAAAAAGTAACCGCTCACGTAAATGATGATTCGTCGTTTTCGAGACAAACTGATCACGTAACATCTCATCAGCGAGGCTTCCGAAATTACAGTCTGCAATGAGGATTTGTAAAGCAGAGACGTATTCTTCCGCTGTCTCACCTGCATGCTGAGCACGGCGACTGAACCGTTGTCGAGCCACGATGACGTTGACTGAACGCTTGAAATGATCCGAAAGCAGGGCGATTGCAGAGTCATACGCGTCATTCGTCGACCCGGTGTCACCTGTGCTCGAAGGACTAGTAGCGGGAGCAGAGCCAGACTGCAAGTCCGCTGGCTTCAGTGTAGAGAAGATCCGCTGCCCCTCCATACCAAGGCATGTGAGCAGGATAGCTTTTCGGCGTTCGGCTGGAAGCTCTGAAGCTCCAGAAGCCACCATGTACGTCTGAAAGGCCTGCTTCCACTGGTCCCATGGGACAGCCGGATGACCAGGTGAAGGCAGGAAAGGCGGTGGCGGTTGCAATCCCGGAATGCTCATTGTGGTGATGCAGCAGAAATCACCAGGACTGTTGCACTTGCATGGGTTGAAATCTCGTCGCCAAATATGTTGTATTTAGAACACAGAGGAACGATGCATCTGATGCCTGAACATCATCTTCTTTATTTTGTGTCCCCGCGCCACCATCCTCATCTTCTTTCCTATACAACAGTTACATCTTCTGACGCTGTAGCCGGTACAGGCGTCGGTGGGTCTTCGCATGATGATGTGGCGGCAGTGTTAGGTAGCCGAAGGAACTGGCGGGTGATGCGGCGACTCTTCGCTTGTTCAAAGCGCTGGCATTCCTTAACTATGGCTTCGACCGTCGTACAGTCCTTACACACCAGTAGATTAAACGCGTCGTCGGCTATTCCTTTCAAAATATGCGAAATCTTGTCATCTTCGGCCATTTGTGCGTCAACTTTTCGACAAAGGCCCAGGACGTCCTGTATGTACGAAACGTACGATTCAGTGGTCGTCTGGATACGAGATCCCAACTCCTTTTTAGCGGCCTGCTGTCGGTCAAATGATCTGCCGAACAACTCACGCAGCTTCGCCTTGCAAGCGTCCCAACTTGTAAGATCTTCTTCATGCGTCCGGTACCACACGCGTGCCGTCCCTTTCAGATAGAATATCGCGTTGGCTAACATAACCGTGGGGTCCCACCTGTTGCGGTTGCTGACGCGTTCGTACATGTCGATCCAGTCTTCGACATCCAAGCCATCTGTACCAGAAAAGGTTCCCGGGTCTTGTGGGTGCAAAAGAATCACAGGAGCCGGTGGCTGCTGCACCGTCGACACTTCACTGGTCATCGCGGAGCAACCAAGACGGCGACCGCTTCGAAGTTCCGTGCTTGGTTGACGGAGCCGGCACGTTGACAGGTTTACCCAGCACTTCCACCAAAGATGTTACGGGGATAACGTTTATTTAGGGAGTGAGTATGGCTATATACAAGGTTTGGACAAGCAGCAGCGACGGATGCAAGGCTGTCGCGCGCCTCTGGCCACTTCGTCGCCGTCGTCTTCGTCCGACCGACAGTAGCAGCCCCTTCACTGTCTCGTGGCAATATTGACGCTTTTAATTGGCGCCGGCTACTTCTTTTCACATAGAGATATGAAAGAAGAAAAAAAAGAATTAACCTACCATGCATTAAAATTAAATGTCGATTCCAAATCACAATAACACAAAGTTCAGTCACTAAGGCGCATTAAGGTAAACACAAAATCCATGTCACATAAGTACACTAATGCCACACTAAAAATGAAAGTCAACTCAGAAAAACGGCACACATAGTTCAGTCACATAGGTTGCACTA